>NC_136806.1:49719867-49937367 GCF_951216825.1 Electrona antarctica | reverse complement strand
GCCAAAACACGTATACATGTAGGCCTAAAAAAATTAAAAAACAATAATGTAAAACGAATGTAGTAAACCTAAAGTATACTACATTAGTTCAAGCCAGAACATGATTGATTAATTATTTTTGATACAGAGACAGTCATGGCGGCATGTTCTGTTCAGGAGAGGAGAAAAACTGTTTTTTATTCATTTGTATCCAAAATGAGTTAATAGCACAGGTAGGGCAGTATTATGCGTGTCTTAAGTACCAGGTCTTATGATTTAACTTAAGACCTGGAGGCGTGGTCAATGCTGTTTGGCCACTCAGAATAGCCAAATGGCATTGATCACGCCTCCAGGTCCTAAGTTAAGTAATAAGACCTGGTACTTAAGACACGCATAATACTGCCCGTAGACTCTTCACATAGCCTACTAGAGCATGTCTGAAATAAATGTCAGAGCTGAAATCAACATGTAAATATGAAATAAATGCTTAAACATGTAGCTAGGTGTAATGTTAGAGTCCACAGAAGTGAACCTTTCAAGCCTGTTTTCTCAACTCGCCGTTTTCTGCAAGACATTACTCTATAAGCCATATCTCTAAAACTGGTGGGTCAAACTGAACAACCAATATGTCAATTCGAAGCTATGATTCCCTGTGAAAAATGAAAATGTTAAATTCAATGACTTAGCCTCAGTCAGAAACGGTCACAATTGATCATGATCATTAAAATAAGCATGCTCTGAAAATGCACGCGGCCCACTTATCTGAAGTGGTCACATGGTTTTCAAGTGGGCCCTGATCCACAAAAGGTTGGGAACCACTGGTCTGTGGTATATCTGACAGAAAACAGATCTAATGCATTTTTTTTCTTTTTTTATACATGTTGTTTATGTGCCTTTCTGCATCAATAAACATTCAATGTCTTTGTATCAGCAAATACAAATAAATAAATAACCAAAACGAAATTATTTACAATTTACAACTTCAAAAGATCAAATTAAATAATGTAAATGTATACAGGCTCAAAAAATACATACATTTGCATGGCAATTATGTTACAAGTAACCTCACACCACCCTCATTATCATACAAAAAGAGAATAGGTCAAACAACTGAAACACATTCTCATCGGAAAATCAAAATGAAATATTACACATTACACACCCCCTCATGCCATTGACTATTGTAGGCCTTGCGCTAATTGCTAAAGCCAGAATAAAGTACATTTTCCACCAAAAGAAGAATATGCAATATAATATTGACTACTTGCTTATTTGCCAACCTCTCTGGAACCGCTCCAATAAGATACACTCTCGGGTCTAAAGGGTAAATCTAACTTTAGAATAGCCAATAATTCTGTACGTATTCTAATAATAACTCTTCTAATAATGCACAGAAATGTCAGTATAATCTCTGCTTGCAGTGCCTCCAACACAAATGTTGTATCCTGTTTATTTTAGTTTATTTCTTATTAAGCTTTGGCAGATACAGGCTCTGAGAGAAATATTCAAAGAGCCTATCAGTGATCTGCAGCTACTCAGTCAGGGGTATACCTGTATATAAACTGAATTTTGGATGATTAAAAGTCCTTGAGCATCGTAGGATTACAGTCACATACTGAGGAGGTATTTTTTCAGACTCTTCTTGAAGACATGAACACTACTGTACTTGGTGTAATGTCTCCAACAACTGCAGGGGGAGGCTGTTCCATATTGTTATAGCAGAGTGGAGAAAGCTCCTATCAAGGCATTTGGTGTGTGACTTGGGGGTTTACTGTATACATTTGGACACAACGAAAGGTAGCCTATTCTAAAATATCACATTTTTAATTTCCTCCTATTAAGTCTTTCCATTTCTGGGCTGTTAGTCATGTTGTGTCTCCCTTCACATACCTCCTCCCATACCTCATCTACTGTTGTAAAAAAGTAATTTCCAACTCCTATTTCCCATTTATCTCCAGAGTATTTCTGTATTTCTGCAAGCAGCTGTATATCTGTGATACTATTTCGGTACCCCTCCTCGCGTCTGTCATCCTAATTAAAAACAGTTCCAAAGGGGATGGCGACTGTTTGAAAATCTCCCAGTCTTTGTGTGAGTGTGACAATAAGTAACTTCTCAACTGTTAATATTTATAAAAGTCCTTTGAATCGAATCCAAATCTATCTTGTAATTGAATAGAGAGAAGATGAGAAGGGCTGCGTGGTCCATAGTTATCAGTAACTGAAAACAGTCATGGCATTTTATACATTTTATGTATATGTTCAAAACAGATTTCTGTTACTATGCCTAATAAGTATGCTGTATGTATCACAGTATCGGCGCCTAATTCTGGTTAATTGCATGTGTCTGTTTGTTCCAGGGGTCATCAACATGTCCGTACAAGACTGGCAAGACTTGTCCATGTCTGTGACATTTTTTTATGTTGGTTATGTCTACAATATATCAAAATATTTAAATAATTTGTTTGAATTATTTTGGTGACTGGTGAAGTGTCGGGATGACATGCTCATTAATGTCAGGTGAGGATGCAAGACAAGACAGACAGCTAAAAGTAATGTTTGCTAATAGCTGCCTTTCATTGTTGCTCTTTCATTGTTCCACTGGCATAATTCCTTACGTCACACCACCTACCGGTGCGCATGTTCTAAGACTTTCTCATCAACATTGAATACTTGTTCACCTTAACGGAAACCACTACTACTCTTGAAACTAACAAATGAGTGGGGTAGAGTGAATTACCACAGGATTGACCTGTTTATTAAGCTACTACTAATAAGACATCAGTTAAATGAGTTTGGGAACAGACGGCATGACACAAAAGACATATTGTACAACTATATGCAGTGATAGTGAATAAAGGGAACTTGGTGGCAAACCACAAATCATTTGACTAGAACTTTCCAGCAAACAGAACTGAGAACAAGAAATAAAGAACTGAAATCTCAGCCATATGTATTTGTGTACCATACATGGAACTGGATAGAGCTCTCTCATCATTATTCTACTGTAATTATTTGTCTCATCAGCAAAAACTGAGCAGTGATGGTGAAGAAAGAGAACTTGGAAAGACGTTTGCGGACAAACCACAAATCATTTGACTAGAACTTTCCAGCAAACAGAGAACTGAGAACAAGAAATAAATAACTGAAATCTTAGCCATATGTATTTGTGTACATGGAAGAATTTCAACCATTTTGCCTTATCAAGTCAGGTGCAATCATCAGTATGTTAATCATAAATAATGTTTTTATTATTGTTAGATTTTTTCATAATTATAGCCTACACATTTGAATTAGTGGTCTATAATAAGATGAAAAGGCAAGGGCTAAATAGATGTCATGCCCACAATGAGACTGTTGGGCCCTTCTGTTCTTCTTGAATTAGCCCCCCTTTAAAATGTGTAGCACACAGGCATAGTCACTATGGCACATTATGAGTCCATTCGTATACATTTAGGGCTAGCTATTTGGGTTTCTGGTAAAAATTATTGACCATTTATTTTGTATGTCCGTGACATACAATTCATTGCGGCATGGAAGGCAGATGGTTATTATATATGTATATATATAGTATATATAGGAAAGTAAAAGCCACTTTTCCGTGTGAAAATGCACAAATGTGCGTGCACGAGGTGTGTGCACGCGCATTTTGCGCGCGCGCTTACACGTGCTCACCCCCTCCTAAACGTTCAGCACCTCCTTCCCGCGGCCCTGAAAACAGTTGTTCATTGGAGAGGGTTGAATAGTAATAGGTAGGTAAACATATTTAAGTTCCTTAATTCCCTTGTGGTAGTGGGCTGACATCAACGTGTGAAATAATGATGAACTTAAAGAAATTCCAAGGCAATTCTTCAGGGTCCAATTGGACCCTGATGAAGGCTCTATAGCCGAAACACAGAGGTCACACTTATACTGCCCAGCATCAGTTGGAACCAGTAAATAGACCTTGCCCAGCTTCAGAGCCCTTTTCAAGGTGCTGTAACACCGTGCTGCATGTGACCGGGCATTAGCAAACAGCATATACAGTACATGCTTTTATCTCAACCCGACTTGACTACTGTAATGCACTTTATGTTGCCGTTACCCAAGCCTGCCTGGGTCGACTACGGTTAGTCCAAAACGCGGCCGCTCACCTCATAACTGGGACACGGAAGTTTGACCACATCTCCCAGATTCTCGCCTCCCTACACTGGCTCCCTGTGCGCTACAGGATCCAGTTTAACATTTTAATGTTTGTGTTTAAGTCTGTAAATGGGACCAGTCACCTCTTAAGATCAAAGCTGAAATCCTGGGGGGATAGATCATTTTCCGTTGTAGCGCCCACCCACACTGTGGAATGAACTTCCACCTCATGTTAGAGCTTCTCAAACCTTGCCTGTGTTTAAATCATGTCTGAAACCTCACTTGTACTCCCTGGCGTTCGAACATGCTGATTTAGAGTTGCTGTTTTGTCTTTATGTTTATGCATTATTGCCCTGTTTTTGTATTGTTGTTTTCGCCCTTGGTATTTTAGTATGATTTTTGTGTACAGCACTTTATTTCAACTCTGTTGTGTTAAATGTACTTTATAAATAAAGTGATTGGGTTGGATTGGCTAACCGAAACCTTCGCGGGACGATTGCCGACCACCCGAGGCATGAATTATTTTACCGCGACTAGCGATGGGACCACGATGGGCCGTCAAAAACGTGTGTTTTGATTAGAATCGTAATCTGGGATTTAGATTCAGAGAAATCAGTGGTAGAAGATTTCTGCCTGTCCATTATAATGGAGGGGGAATAATTTTGCCTACTGACCAACGACTTCCGGTTTTGAAGGTTCCACAACAGACGCTCACAGAATGTATGTGTCGTGTGTCAGTGTGTCGCTCGCCGATATCAAACAAATATAAAGCAATTAACAGACAGAGTAGAGATCTCCGTTCTGGGCATCTTCATCTTGTTTCATCCATTCAGTCAATCCATTCAGCTGAGCTGGTATTAAATTTGGAAGATTAAGCCCCCCCCTGACTTTTTTATTTTGATAAATTAACACTTTCCATTTAATCCTGGCCTGGGTTTCCTCTTTTGCCATATGAATTTAGACATAAATCCATAAACACGAGGCAGGAATCCAGATGGGCAATGCTTGGAGTAATAGGTTTTAATAGAGGAATGATATGACTTCATCAGCCCTCGGTGAGGGAAGTAATATGCAAGGTGGGAGATAAGCTTGCAGCACTGATTGGTCAGCCACTGTATCTTCCCTTGGAGTTATGTGGACCAATCAGTGGCTCTGTGCACTGAACTGGCACCATGAGCCATGGCTCCGCTTCAGGGATCACCGTACGTGAAGTACGTTGCTTCAGATAGTGTGGTAGAATTCAGCGATATTGCACGAGAGGGTGTGTTTTACCGTGATTATTGGTACGACAGCGTTGCTGAAGGAACGAGACTTTAGCCGAGTTCCGCAATCGTCACTGAAGTGCCAATAATCTAGATAAAGCACACCCTCGAGTACATTGCGATTATTCAACAGTTACCCTAAAAAAACACGTCAACTCAATTTCATTGTAAATATTTGATAGAAATTCATATGTTTTAAGCCACTACGACCTAGCCTATAGCCACTTGGTTGGCTCTTCTCTGCGAGTCTCCATCTCATCAGCACAGCTGATTTGTCCTATATTCAGCTATAGTGTACACACACATTAAATTCCCATTGACAATGAATGGATAATTGTCGTCATATGTGGACGAGCAAATGGCTAATTTTGTCCTACACAAACATTAAATTCCCATTGACAATGAATGGATGATGTAGGATGATAAGAGCGTCACTTCACATGGGTGTGATTTTTACGTTTTGATTAGGTCAGCGGTCATGATCGCTTGAAGCACGGGTATATGGCTATTACAACAAATCAGATTGCTTCCTCGAAACTACCTGTTTTATAATTCTCATCAGAGTAGGCAGTTTGTATGGACACAGAGGAAAACACTAAACATTTTCTTGTTTTTTTTGCTCGGATCAAGTGCCGTGCCTACACAGAGAGGGCAACCCTGCAACAAGCAGCAATGTCTGCACTGAGCTCGCAGCAATGCTGACCTAGCCTGGCCCAGCCTGTGTGATTTCTGGTCTAGAGGGGCGGGTGCCGGTCAAAAACAAGCGGTGGATCCCTATTGGTTCACCGATCTGAGCGCACGGACACTTACGTCACCAAACTTGGAGCGACGCGCTTCTGCACTGTTATTGGTTAGCCACCTAGAAAGCACTAGTGACTATTTAACAAATTGGGTTTTTGACTGGGGAGTCATATCTTGACAGCAGAAACTGCCCCCTCCCTATCTAAGTATTGGACAGTAGGATGTCCATATTCATTTTGTATTCATCCTTAGGGCCCCAAATCACACATTAGAAAGCACGAGTGTCTATTTCAAACACAAACTGTTTTTTGTTTGTCATATTTTGAGTATTGGACAGTATTAAGATCTTTTGATGTTGATTTTGTATTCATCTTTAGGGCCCCAAATCATACATCATATATTTCGCTAACCGTTAGCGAAATATACAGGTTGACTCCCACTTCCTATGCCAATGTTTCCCCAGGCTTTTCTTTTTGAGACGAATTCGAAGACAAATAGAAGCCTGGGTACCGAGGCTAATGCTGATCCAACAACAGAATGTGTTGTGTGAGAATGTGTATCCTTTGAAGGTTGATTGAGGTCTGCGAAACAACCTCCACCACACACACAATGCCAGGGAAACAACCCTCCAGTCCCCAACACACACACACACACACACACACACACACACACACGCACACACACACACACACACACACACACGCACGCACGCACGCACGCACGCACGCACGCACGCACGCACGCACGCACGCATGCGCGCACACGCACACACGCACGCACGCACACTCTGCCAGGAAATCCTATTGTGAGGCACTACTGTAACTTCTCAATTTGCCACAGCAGTTTTCTTGGCTTCTTAAGCCACACAGCAGACATAACGTCAACGCAACTTGGCAGAAGCAGTGTCGGCAACAAGAAAGCCAGCAAAGTGCCGTGTGACACTGTTTTGACTCCAGTGATTACTAACATTAAACTAACATTGATTGATGTTCTAATTATACTAATTACACTGTTCATTAACCCATGTTCAACCTGGCGTCCCTTATATATGTGTGCGTGCCTAATTTGGCCATGCCATTATCATTTTTATAATAACAGCGAAAATAGCAGATCTACAAGCTCGCAAAAGGCGTCGCGATTAGGGATGGGTATCGTTAGTATTATTATGAGTCGGGTACCGATTCCGGTTCTGCAAAAAGGTATAAAGTAATGGCAAAGTAGTTCTGGAGCAGCTAATGGGACTGATCAAGGGTAGCTACTGGGACGTAAGTCGGGACTTGATCACCCCGGCTGGGTCACCTGAGTGAGGGGTATGATGTTGGAAGACCCGAAACCCTGATGACCTTGGGATACATCACTGAGGATACGTCCCAGTTGCATCCTTGCAATGTTTTTTTTGTTCATACTTCTTCCTATATGTATATGTGCATGATATACTGTGCATTTGTGTGTGCACACTGCAGTGGTGGTGGAAAGTAACTAAGTACATTTTACTTCCAATACTTCCAATACAATTTCCAATACTTTTAATTCTAGTCCAAATATTGTACTAAAACATACATTATACACTTCAGCCCTATATGCATTTAGACCCTTTGAAAATAGCCGATCTACAAGCTCACAATACTTTCTACTCTACTAATTCCGGACTTGTACTTGTTGTAGCGGAGTGTAGTTCCACATTGCAGTATTGATACTTTTACTTAAGTATAACAAATGTGAGCACTTTCATCACCACTAGATAATATTATATAGTAGGCCTATATGGTTGAACTTCAGCTTTGCTGTGAGTTAATTGAGGTCTGGCTCATGTAATTATACCAGGGAGTTGTGAGCTCTGCACAGTAAACTAACAGAAGCATCGTCTCCTCCAGCTACGACTGACTCTACTGGAGCTGTAGGTTAAACACAACACACAGCCGTCCTTGGCCTAAATAGAAGCATTTCTAAAACAGGTACACAATATGCAGATATAGACCTATAGGCTACTGTATGTATATATACAGTATTGGTTCTCGACCTTTTCTGGACCAGGGCCCACACAACACGTACAGCAGCCGAATGGCCAGCATGTTCAGAGCATGTTTATTTACAATGATTAATCGATCAATCGATTGTGGGAGCTGGATCAATGGAGCTGTCGTGTACATTGAGTTACCTTTTATGGGTGTCACAATGAAAACGCATTTGTCAAGGTTTTACTGAAATATAAAATATGTGCAGTTACATTGTTAAAAGTGTTTTTGCCAATTATTTGGGGGCCCACTTGTAGTTTCGTCATGGCCCACCAGTGGGCCCGGGCCTGGTTGAGAATCTCTGATGACCTATTACAACCCTGTGCCTCATTGGTGAGCTATACAATTTCAATTAGGTTTCTTTCAGTCAGTCGAGCTGAAATTATGAACTGATTATGCACGATTATGACAAAATTATGTCCGTAAAGAGCATTGAGCATGTATTTTCTATTTTGCAGATTCTGCTATATGTGGCTAATTTATAATGTGAGCAATAATTCCACGGTATATTAAAGTTAAACATTTGAACCGACGAATCTGACGATGAAACCGAGAGGCTGCGCTGGAGTAAATTATTTTCTGTTGCCTTGTCCTCTAGTAAAACATGCAAAGCCAGGCGTTTGAAGTTCTGATTGCTCTAAGGACAACGCTTACTGTAGCTAACCACCATTTCAAAATGCATTCATGTTTCAGCTGAGTGAATATAATTCACCACTTTTATCCGCTGCCTTTTGAATTGTATTTCCTACAGACAAAGATGAAAAATGTATATAATTTTACGCAGAAGAATATGAAATGAATGTAATTCTTTTACAATAACATGTAGGCCTTGGGGGGACCACAATGAAATGCATTGTGCTCATACTCTGGCTGACTGTGTACAGTATGAACGTGTGCTGGGAAAATGGGTATTTCCACGGTTAAATAAGCCAAATGACAGCTATAATTTCAGGTAAGTGGGTTGCAGTGCCCAGTAAAATTCGTGAGAAACTAGCCCCTGAAAAACGTAACCGCGAGAGTACTGACACATTTGAATAATTATTACTGGGGGGAGAGAAGGGAAAAAAACAGAACCATGACCCAGATGTTAACTTAAATTATAAAGCTAATTATAGCGATGAGGATCCTTGGCATTTGCAGCCATCCACACAGTTGCAGTAACACTATCCTGTTCTTTCAGTTTTTTCAATGACCAGCATGATGTTCATGCCGTGTGTTAAGAGACCCCTAATTTCACTCATTCCGATTCCAAAACCATTCCAAACCTTGGCAGCGCTTTCTTCCATCAGCACAGAGACAGATATTGTACTCCACTACAATTATTTGAAAACTTTACTTACTAGTTACCGAATTGATACTTTTACTTAAGTAACAAATGTGGGTACTTTTTTCCACCACCACCATATACAGTATGCCCTTTTTTTTATTGCCTTGTCGTTTCCTCGCCAGGCGTGCACTCGGCTGCACAGATGCAACTTCACTCATGGATTTTCGATACTGCTCCGTATGATAAATCTAGTCAATGTGGATGGATGGTTGGATGGATGGATGGATGGTTGGATGGATGGATGGATGGATCTATCTAGCTTGTTTTGACCCTAAAAGAACATTCAGAGATGTCGTCGCTGCGTCCCCATAGACCAGGGGTTCTCAACCCGTGGGTCGCGACCCCTCGGGGGGTCGCCAAATTATTTTGGGGGGTCCCCAAATTATTAAAAAGAAAAGAAAAAATCTTTTTTTGCAACTGAATGGCATGGAAATGAAGAGTTTACATAGTACACATAGTACATGCATACACCTTCCCTAATGTATATCTGGTTTCAGTATTTATTTATGGTGTATTGTCTCTATTATTATGGTTATTGTAGCAGTCAATTTATATTGGGGGTCGGGAGGGGGCGGGGCAGGGGTCCCGAGACATGGCCAAAGCATTTCCGGGGGTTCCCCGGCCAAAAACATTGAGAACCCCTGCCATAGACAACATAAGCCAGCGAAACTTCCATTTCCGTTTTCTTTCATTTTTCTCACCAGACCCGCGGAGTGTTAGGACCGCATACAGGACACAGTTGATCACCGTAATCAATTGATATTGAAATAGTCGTCCAAAGGCTATTTCGACGCCCGGGGCCTTTGGAAAACAGGCGTCAAAAGGCGATGTGGGCGATAAATGAGTTAACCTGCAGTGGCATTGTCAAATCCCTAGAACCCTGCTATTTGATATTTCCATTTTCCACAGTACATGACTCTGCTGGCCTTCCCCTTTCAGAATAGCCACAAAAGCACTACGGCAGAATGATGCTATTTACATGCAAATGCCCGGTGTCGTTGCAGAGAGTGCTGCGGCTGCTGCCAAAGAGTATCGTTGTGTGACAAACACGTTTCTTTTTTATCATGGAAACACAACTGCAAGATGAGATGTGTACATGAGTGCACTTGACACAGCAAAAGACCCATGGCATACAGTATGTTGTACATGTATAAATGTAACAAACGTATAATTGAATCATGCAGCATTGTGGCGCGGGTTCCACTCGTACAACGGACCGGGGTTTACGGCCACGCTAATGACAGCAGATTGAAAATGAGCTCTGTCCACTGCATTTGATGCCCCGGAGTTTCATGGGAGCATAATTAAGTTTAGAACCCACGAGTCAGACGCTGGAATGCTTTTAACTAAAGGTCACCCAGTGATCAAGGGGTTTCAATGTTAATATGGCCCTTTCAGCAAAATGGCGCGCCCCGGCGTGATTACTATGTATATCACAACAACGCCACAACGCACGCTGCTAATGAGGCTGTGACCTTCGTCTTCTAGCGACAACAACTGAATGCGCGCGCTCTAACAACACGTTCGCATGGATCAACCGTTAATGAGCACTATTCCCAATGACATCATGAAGAGTCCTTCAACATTACAGAGGGGCCTTTTGGCACTCGCTCCCTGGCATCTCTGCAATTTGGTCGAGACGTATTCCCGGCGGTCTTGAACTCAGAGGAGATGTGTTGTGCTTTGATTACTGCAACGGGGGGAACCTTTACTCTCCGAGCGAGCAAAGTTACGGCGTCGTGGGGCGAATGTGAATAGACCTGCGGCCATAAACATCTTAAATGTCAACTTACTCGCCCTGTAAAGTCCACCACCGAAGAATTACCAATAGACCGGACGAGGAGGGAGGGGGGGTTGAAGAGAAAAGCATCTGAAATGTAAATGGGTGTGGCGGGTTGTGTGGGGGGTTTGTGGATCTCAATCTTAATTCATCCCATTAAAGCCCTGTTGGAAGCGGCAGCCAGGTGGATTTAGAGGAGATGTACGGGGGATTAGTGGGCTGATATCAATCACCCTCGCTGTTGAACCGAGGCCTTATCCGCCGCCATCGCAAGCCCTGGCCGCCTTCCTCATTGATCCCCGCCACAGCCAGACAAGGACTAGAGCAGAGCAAAGCGCGGGGGTCTGCGGCGGCTCGCGGCTCGGCCTCCGTATCTGCGGGGGGAACCCGTGGCACGAGAAAACCGCTAATCTGAAATGAATACATCCAGCAACGATGTCTGTCTGGTATTCATTCAGCTACGAGGTATAATAGCCCCGGCTGCGTGGGGCGGGGTGGAAGGGGAAGCGGAAGAGACAGAAGCCAGAAACGGTGGATTTAATGGGGAAGGAAAATAGAATTGCTACATGTTTAAACCCGCGGCTCCCTCTATCAGCCTGCCAGTTTTAGGGAGGGGGGTGAGACAGACAACAACCTCCCCTCTCTCCCCCCTCCCCCCCTTGTGTTGCCTATTTCCACAGACAGCCCAGCACCGCTGCTGCTGCTGTGGATCTTATTAACCAGCAGCAGCAGGCCCATGCCGAGAGTCCAGACGACGATGATGAGCTCCAAGGGACATCCTCAAACGACCGTGGCCTGCTCTCCACGGGGGGAGAGTAAACAGCGGTGGACGAATGACGACAGAGTGCCTTGTTGTGTTACTAACATCTCATCAGCATTCATTGAGACGGCCGTAGCTAAGGGGACAAATTAAAGAGACTGGGAAGAATGGTTTAGTAATGCATCGGGCAGCTGCAGCTGATGGTGGCGACGGTGAGTGTGAGCGTGAGTGCGTGCGTGCGTGGGGTAGTACTGCACCGGCCGTGCCTCAACATCACACATGGGAACGAACGGGGGGGGAGGGGTGGGGCACTGTGACCTGACAGAGGTTCCTCTCTCCTCGGCGGTGGCGAGCTTTCTTTGGCAGATGTGTCGACTCTCCATTCACTATTTCTAATCCCGTCTGAAAGCCCTATCTGGGATGTCACGGGCCTCTCCTTGAATTGGCTGGTGTTCCTCCTGGTTGATTGATTAAAGTAGTGTAACCCGGCTTTATCGGACCGCCCTGGACCCTGTATTTCTGCCAAATCTATTAGGTAATGCATTCCTTTGTCATCGCACACCAGTTGGTCGTTTTGCCCTTCCCCCTATATCCTTTCTCTCTAAAGTTAACATTTCCTTTGTGTGCGCGTGCGTGCGAGCGTGTGTGCGTGTGTGTGTGCGTGCGTGCGTGCGTGTGGGGCTCTTATATCCAGTACCTGTACGTGACAGCATGAGCTGCCCCTGCACATCACACAACAGTGACACAGCCTTAAGCTTTTTTTACAGCACTTCCCGGCAAAAAATGGTGTGTTCCTAATTCAATCTGGCTGTTATTCAGTGTGGGTAAAAAAAAATGTTGGCGGCTTAAAGGTATCAGTCAAATCCAACAGTATGCACGAGGGGGGGGGGGGGGGGGGGGTGCTTAAAAAACAAATCCTGTTGTCCTCGCTCGTCGCTGCCCCGGTTCTGTCTGTCTTCCAAGTACGGACGGATGGAGCGCCGGTATATCAGGAGTGTGTCTGTCCATCACACATCCTGACATTGAGCTAATGGCACGCCTATAATGCATGCGTTCTAATGCTGTGATATCGCTCACGCCGGCCCGCTGCGTGCACTGGGGAGGGAGAGAGAGAGAGGGAGAGAGAGAGGAGAGGCTGCCCTGGTATTATTGCTGACGCCTGAGTCCTAGACATTGCACTTACAGTGTCTCCTGCAGGACATTATTCACTCGCACGCACGCACGCACGCACGCACGCACGCACGCACGCACGCACACGCACACACACACAGAGACACACACATACACAGACACACACACAGACACGCATGCACTCACGTGTGCAGGCATTGTGTGTAGAGGAGCCGTCCACTCCTACGGTAGCGAGCGTACAGATTTACTCGGATGATGCGACCTTTAACGAGGGCACTCAAGGTCAAACTGGAAAGGCGTCAGCGGTCCCCTGCGTGCACTGCTGGGCCCCGTAAACCTTTATGCACGGTTAATATCCTGAGTGCTCATTTCACTCTGAGAGTGCACAAAGTGGAAACAAGCGCACCCTCCGATGTGCACACTCGCAAAAGTGGAAAACAAATGGATGAATTAATGGAGGCACGGTGGCTCAGTCGGTAGCGATGTTGCCTCACAGCTAGAAGGTCCCGGGTTTGATTCCCGCCGGTGACGCTGTGGGCGTGTTCCCTCCAATGCGTCATCAGCGCCCATACCCTATAGGTGGGGTTGGCAAAAGGGCCTTTCTGTGTGGTGTTTGCATGTTCTCCCCGTGTCCCCTAGGGTTGGTACCCTCACAAAAACACACAGTAATCCTGGTCTCTAAACTGCCTCCCCCTGGCCAGTCACGGCGCCTGATGGAGGGGAAAGGAACCGGTGAAAGTAACATGTTCCTTCCACGCACTAATACGTCCTACTGGTGAAACTCCCTCTTGTCAGGTGAAAAGAAGCGGCTTGGACTGCATTGAAGGAAGCATGCGTTTAGTTCGGGGCTCGCCCCAGATTGGCAGAGAGAGAGAGTAGCACCCAGGATTACAGTTTAGGCATTGGTGCCAGATGGGTTACAACATCGTATATATATATATATATATATATATATATATATATATATATATTAGGGGTGTGCTGAAATATCAACATTGCGATATATATCGATACATCCTCCCGCGATAAATAATCGATACGCCACCAGCCAATATCGATTAAAAAAAAAAGAAGAAAGAAATTTAAATACAATTATGTTGTTCATAATGAAGTGATGAACAACATGTTTAGAAAAGGAAGACATGACTAAAATAAAGCAAATCCCACTCTCAGATTCCACAGCAACCAGAAGTACTGAATTACTGGATGGTGATTTGTCCAAACAGCTTTGTGGGAAAACAAAATGCAGAATGCATTTCCCCAGCAGTGGACAAGTCCACTGACACCAGTGATAAATAATGGTCAGTTGGTGGTGTTTGTGAGGTATTATGATGATACCAGTGATAATGGTCAGTTGGTGGTGTTTGTGAGGTATCATGGTGAGGGTATGAGGCAAAGGGGGAGTTTATTGAGTATTAATTTAGTGTTTGAGTGGTGCAACCACTCCTATAGACATCTATGTGTGTGTCCCTAACCTGTGTCCGAGCACAAAAATAGCGTTTTTTTTGTATTTTGTAGTTGCAGATATCGTGATATATCATTGATGAAATTTCATACAATATATCGCAAATATCGCAATATATCGAATATTGTGATATTATCGTTATCGAGGGCCTAATATCGCGATATATATCGTATCGTGAGGTACCCATATCGTCCCACCCCTATATACATATGCATATACATATACATATACATATACATATACATATACATATACATATACATATACATATACATACACGAAACCGCAACAATGGAGGAAAATAGAAAAAAAAAGAGGCAAATAACCGCGTGTGTGCACGCTTTGCTTTAGCTATGAAATGACGCCACTGGTTTTGGCATACGATACAGTGCAGTGCAGTACAGTAGTGTAGCAGGACATGGAGGGGAACGGTGGGGTGAACTGTGGGAATAACTTCAAATAGCACGTGTTTACTTAGGGAGAGAGAGAAGAGTACAGGAAGACCACGTTAATGATTGGACGCTCAAAAAGTAGGCCATGCATGTTGGAGAGAAAACACTACAGGCACATTACGTTTGCCTCTCCACGTCTTAAAAGACTACACACAAAGAGATGCACTAAGAGATACTCTCTCTCTCTCTCTCTCCTCTCCGGCTCTCCCCCCATTCTCTTTTAGTTTGTCTTTCCCTCTCTCACTCTCTCCTTCCCCCCTCCATCTCACTCTCTCCTTCCCCCCTCCCTCTTCCCCCCTCGCTCTCTCTCTCTCTCTCTCTCTCTCTCTCTCTCTCTCTCTCTCTCTCTCTCTCTCTCTCTCTCTGCACAGCAACAACATCGCCCACAGGGATGGAGGCCAGTACTCTTACCGTACAATGTGCATTCACTTATTCATTCTGTAATTCTGATTATGCACTCACTATTTATCTCTGTCTCACACCTACACACACACACACACACACACACACACACACACACACACACACAATGTGCACGCTGCGCTGTAAATGATGATAATGCACAACATATTCCGAACAACCTACGATTTTGGCCACTGCTAGAAAATATGAATACAAAGCAAAAGCACTTTATCTTACCCCGGTCAAAAATGCAACTGAATGGCTGGAAAATGGAAATGAAGAGTTTACATATAGTACACATATACACCTTCCCTAATGATTATATCTGGCAGTGGTTTCAGTATTTATTTATGGTGTATTGTCTCTATTATTAAGGTTATTGTAGCAGTCAATTTATATTGGGGGTCGGGAGGGGCGGGGCGGGGGTCCCGAGACACTGCCAAAACATCTCCGGGGGTCCCCCTATAACAGTGCTTCTCAACCAATGGTCCGGGGACCACCAGTGGTCCTTGAGGTCGATTCCAGGTGGTCCTCAACTAAATGAGAGTTGGTAACCAAATAGACCCTTACTGCCCCTTTGGTTTCATTGTATACTCTCAAGAGTTCAATTATTGTTAAACATCTGCATCACTTCAATTACAAGAAGTCTACACAATTAGAGAATGTAGAAGAATTTCAATTTTTACGTTTTTGAACGTTTGCCTGTTATCTCTCAGCATGGAATTGTGGACAAAATCTTTTCCAGCAACAATAACAAAAATATTCCAAGCCTTTGGTCTGCGAGGCTAAATCCCATCAAATGGTAGTCTGTGCCTGTGGTAGAGGGCTGCAACGGGAACGGGAGCCCGCGGCGCCTGCGGGACCCAGCGTAAATGTTGGCGGCGCGGGCGGTATTAAAATGCTTGCGGGCGGGCACGGGCGGTCAAGATGAAACCAGCGGGCCCCCACATCCTCCCGCAATTAACCAGAATACAGAGCTTATATAGCCTACAATTTAGCAAAATATGAATGTCTGATGAGAACGTATACTTTCCATGCGCTGGACAAGCACCGTGGAGTCAGTCTCACTCTCTCCAACAGACATCATCAGGCACGCTCCCAAAGCGGCCGCACCTGTCAATCATTAGTAGGCTAATCACTCTGTGAGAAATGCATGTGTGGATCGAGTTCCTTTTCCCCACAACGGACATTTTCGCTTCACTTCACTCAAACAGAACACAACGATGAGTATATTTGGCTTTTAACACGCACGCAGTCTCTCTCTCTCTCTCTCTCGCTCTCTCTCCTCTCCCCCCACCCAGCTGCATGCATGTGCGCGCTGCTGCGCAATGTCTGTGACTGTGAGACTGTGACACAATAACAATATATAGCATAAATAATAGGCCTAATATAACACTTTCCCTCTATCTGTGACTGTGATCAGTTCCTCACACACATAACTCCTCTCTCGTGCATGCACGCCTGCTCAATCTCAGCAACTGTTTGGGTAAATGTATTTTTTTCCCCCGATCCCAATGGAAATATTGCTGGTTTAGCGGGACGAAACGATACAATTGCGGGATGGTGCGGGACTAAATGGGACTTATTTTTTTGTTGCGGGCGGGAGCGGCGGACAGGCGGTCACCGCAGGCGGTCAAAAATAAAATCATTGCGGGCGCGGGCGGGATTGGTCTGAAATTCAACGGGAGCAGGCGGGAACGGGGTCAATAAATCACTCCCGCGCAGCGCAGGGCTCTAGTCTGTGGCTCACATGCCAAATAAATAATGGACCTCGATATGAAAAGGGTTGAAAACCACTGACCTATGACAAAGCTACTCTTCTGATTATTCTCTTTTCCATTTAAAAGCATATTTGTGGGAGCACTAGCGCCCCCCCCCCCCCCCTCCCCCAAATAGATATATTGTGTTCCTCTTCTTCTCAGAGGCATCTATCTAACGTGTGTTCATTTCAGAAAATGTGTCTAACATCTGGAGGCTCGCGCTCCAAATGTCACATCGGATGACATTCTGCAGCCTCAAATGTAACTTGAGGGGGAATATTATTTATTCATCTTTGTCGTTGACATTAATAATGTGTGTGACAGGCCAGATTTTGGCCTGTCGCAAATATTACATAATCGCCTAATCGCAATTAATTGCGATAATGACACTCATTTTAGACTTCATAACCTTTTCCATGTTGAAAAAGTTTAATATATTTTCAAACCTTTTCAAAACAGTGCGTCCCATTGCGATGCGTTGTGAGCTTGTAGGTGGCTATTTCCACTATGTGATATTTGTGTACGTTTGTGTTGAAAGTATAAAGTTATTAAATATGGACAGTCCTTTCTTGGTATTGGTATGGTCCTTTATTGGACTATACCCAGAATTCAGTTGTTAAATCTGCCCTGTGCAATTTCCAAAGTTTCCGAAGCCTAAAAGACAAACAGTAATGTATTCTTTATTCCAACGTTGAATGCCCAAAACACAATTAAATCGTTAATCGCAAATTATTTGTGTGACAATTAAACGTCAAGTAACATTTCTCACAATCGTGACAGCCGTAACTTAACATCATCATCAGCATCATCTGACGGTGCGTTCCGCAGTGGCATGAAAGGAAATGGAACCCGAGGGGTAACATATTATTTATCAATTTTTTGCTGTCGTCGACATCCAAACGAAGCATTTAAAGTAAACGGTGACATTGTGAAAAGGGCTCCTCTGTTGCTGCCTGAACCGCAGCTGATATGACTGCAGCTATAGCAGAGTGTCACGCCGCTGTTGAATACACAACACGAGAGGGAAAAACAACCAATAAAGGAATGAGGCTGTTGTTGTCGCCGCTATTCAGTGGTGGAAAAAGCACTCACATGTTTTACTTAAGTAAAAAGTATCAATACAGCAATGTAGAAAACACTCCAGGCCATGTACACGTAAATGGCCTGAAATTCAAACTTTACGTTAGTAAAAGTACAAAAGTATTGGCATCAAAATGTACTAAAAGTAAAGGTACTCGTTGAGCAGAATGTCTCTATGTCTATCTTTTGAAATAGCAAAAAGAATAGCAGATCCAGGGTGGCAGCATGGGCAGTGTCTTCAGTGTACAGGGTTTGATGAGGTCAGATCAAGATATGGAATGGCAGGACAGGTTAGCTCCATATATGGAGATCTAACAGAGAGGGCAGTGTCTTGAGTGTACAGGGCTTGATGAGGGCCCAGGTAGGGCCGGGCCTGTAGAGAACCGGGCACGGCTGCACTAATAACGTTTGGGGCGGGCCCGTCTAGAAACAGGTATCAGTCAAACGCTGATGAAGGCTATATGCCGAAACGCGTACGTTGTGTTGTCTGCTCTGCAGCATACTGTGCGAATTATAAAAGAATAAAAAGTGCCTTAAACCAAATGACATGTCCGTGAGTGCTGGTATTCTCTCCTTAGAGAATTTCCTCGACCGCGCACCCAGTAAGAATGTTCAGAGAAACTAAGACAGATTGGAGTCGTGCGGGCGTCCTTGCTTCAAAAATCAGTCAAAAGGGAGACATCGAAGAGGAAGGACGGGTGGGGAAGGATGGAGATCTAAGGGTTTGAGGTTTGAGGTCAGATGTTCCATATTATATGCAGATCTTGGTGATGATATAGTCTTCTTCATGTATTTCTATCCAGGTTTTGATGAGGTCAGTGTTGTGATCTTCATATATGGAGACGGCCATATATGGAGCATGTCACGAGGCATGACGGTACAGTACTTAAGTAAACATACTTAGTTACCTTCCACCACTGCTGTTGTTGTTACGCCGCTGTTAGCAGGTTTGAATACACAAGACAAGAGAAAAGAAACAACACCAAAAGAATGAGTCTGTTGCTGCTATTGTTGTTTTTGGAACCAGCGCTGCAATGAACATGTCACCGTATACCCTCTGTAAAAAATGCATGATGATGTGCCTACATTACAAGGTCTACTATTCTCATAGGCACCGCAGAGGCATAACCTCCAATGTCAAAATGCCATGTCACCTATTATCATTATTTACCCCACAGTGTACATAAACAAGTCCACCGCATCTGTGTGCTGTGTGTGTGCGTGTGTGTGTGTGTGTGTGTGTGTGTGTGTGTGTGTGTGTGTGTGTGTGTGTGTGTGTGTGTGTGTGTGTGTGTGTGTGTGTGTGTGTGTGTGTGTGTGTGTGTGTGTGTGTGTGTGTGTGTGTGTGTGTGTGCTTGCGCGCGTGCGTGCGTGCGTGCTTGCACTAACACTTGCGTGCATGCGTGCACACTCTTGTCTTTTGCATGTTTTATGAGTTCAGGGAGATGCACGATGCTGAGATAAATCAAGGAAGACCTTTTCACTGCACAGCGAGAAAGAAATTGTGTTTTTTATTCATGGCAACAGTATCAAAATGAAAAACGCTTTAGGTTTATAGTGACAACAAAAAGCATCTTTTGGTTATTATTACTACTACTAATGCACTGTTCCGCAACTTGACGCCTTTTCAATGGCAGAACAAATATTGCCCTAGTTTTCATCTTTTTTTAATAACTATAGGTTCATACATCCCTGCACCCTGACAATATTCCAGTGAGAGAAAAGGCTACATTTGTCTTAATAGCTATACTGTATCTATCACACTGTTTCTCAACGTCTGGTCCGGGGACCACCACGGGTCCAAATAGACCATTAACCCATTTAGGACTGAGACCAGATTCTACAAAATGTCTTCTAAATCATGACAGTTTTCTGAAAAAAAACTATGTTTCTATATCAGTGGTTTTCAAACTATTTCATGTCAAGGACCCACAAAAATTATGTATTTGGCCGCTGACCCCCATCTGAAAATATGTTGTTCCAGGGACCCCCGCATTTGCAAAGATTTGAGTTAAAAACGTTCACTCTGAAAGAATATATATTCAATGATTTGCGCCACATTTTCAAGATTTTTCAAAAATAGCTATTTTTCAATAGCTAAAGTATAACATATTCCTTAAAACACCAAAAGGTTCCGGACGGTCCTGAATGGGTTGAGGGTCTGTTAACTCTGAGTATACAAAATGGACCCTTAACACACGCGTGTCTGAGCTGCAGATTTTGAAGTGAATTTGCTCTGGAAGCTCTCAGAAGGTTCCCCTTCCATGGTCAGCGCAACTCCGGCATAGGTGTGAACGGTTTTGTCGAATTGCTGGGGAGTGGGGACCATTTAAAACAAAGGCAGCTTGCTGTGGTTCGCTACTAACAGTAATGTGCATGCACAGGGGGTGAAGGGCTGCCAATGTTAGCTATCTCTTGTTTTTCTTGTGTTTTCGCTCCCGTCTTTTCAAAGTTAGACTGGGCCAGCTCTAAACAGACTGGGCCACGGCCCCGGTGGCCCACTGGGCCAGCTCTAAACAGACTGGGCCACGGCCCCGGTGGCCCACTGGGCCAGCTCTAAACAGACTGGGCCACGGCCCCGGTGGCCCACTGGGCCAGCTCTAAACAGACTGGGCCACGGCCCCGGGGGCCCACTGGGCCAGCTCTAAACAGACTGGGCCACGGCCCCGGTGGCCCACTGGGCCAGCTCCAAACAGACTGGGCCACGGCCCCGGTGGCCCACTGAGCCAGCTCTAAACAGACTGGGCCACGGCCCCGGTGGCCCACTGGGCCAGCTCTAAACAGACTGGGCCACGGCCCCGGTGGCCCACTGGGCCAGCTCTAAACAGACTGGGCCACGGCCCCGGTGGCCCACTGGGCCAGCTCTAAACAGACTGGGCCACGGCCCCGGTGGCCCACTGGGCCAGCTCTAAACAGACTGGGCCACGGCCCCGGTGGCCCACTGAGCCAGCTCTAAACAGACTGGGCCACGGCCACGGGGGCCCACTGAGCCAGCTCTAAACAGACTGGGCCACGGCCACGGGGGCCCACTGAGCCAGCTCTAAACAGACTGGGCCACGGCCACGGGGGCCCACTGGGCCAGCTCTAAACAGACTGGGCCACGGCCCAGGTGGCCCACTGGGCCAGCTCTAAACAGACTGGGCCACGGCCACGGGGGCCCACTGGGCCAGCTCTAAACAGACTGGGCCACGGCCCCGGTGGCCCACTGAGCCGGCTCTAAACAGACTGGGCCACGGCCCAGGTGGCCCACTGGGCCAGCTCTAAACAGACTGGGCCACGGCCCCGGTGGCCCAATGGATTCTATGCCGGTGATCTGAAATGTCTTCTAAATACGAAATATGGCACCTTGATACCATCCCGGGTTTGTATATTTTCGGGTAGATTGACCGCTCTCACCCGCTCTCAGATCGCCTGGAGATGTGTCCTTGACTAGTTACAGTATAGTTAATGTGCCTGAATAATGCGTTTTATATTAACTGTACCATATGTGAAGACATTGATGGCGGGATAATAAGGCAGAGTAATTATGAATAGTCTGGGGCAAGTTGGGAGGCAAGTGGAGTGCTGAGCTGATAAGCTCGATCCTATAGCAAACAGACACATCAACCCTATTCTGATTCTGCTAGACAGCCAAATCAAATCTCATGCATACACTAACATAAGGAGCTCGTCTGGTATGTTGTGTAAGCAACGCTAATTGACATTTAAAAGACAACATTATCCCAGCTGAAATCGCAGGAAAACAACTGTCAATTTGATCTGGAGTCCCTTCGTGTGGTAGGTCGGCTAAATGGCGTCACGCAAGTGTTAAGTTAACAGGTCCATGTGGTTTCATTTATACACTCTCAAACTTGAAATAACACTGAGGATATTACAGTGTGGATTCGGGTGCCAGAGATGAAACAAATTGTATCAAATGGTTTCCCAGGGGGGTCCCCAAGGTTCCCTGAGGGGGATCTAGGGGTCCCCACCTAAATGAGTTAATATTGCATCAAAATCTGTTTAACAGTTTTAAACCAACTGTAGATCTGCTATTTGAAAATTGCTGATCTACAAGCTGACAATGCGTTGCAATGGATTGTCACCTTGACAATCAAATGGGGGATCAAATACATATTAATTTTGGATATCCTTGATGAAACGCTGGCCTAATTAATGCATAATTATCAATCTGAGGGTCCCTTGAGAGACTGAGAATCACCGATCTACAAATGTATATCGTGCTATCAGCTGGCTGTATCCTGAGGTCATAGCCTCCTCGACTTGGTATGCAGACATACATACTGGACCGCACAAAGACAAATCCATGCGTATTTGAAGCTTTTCAGTCAGTGTGTGAGCGGGGAGATCTGCCGGCTTAAGTGCTTTAGATCCGATGATGAGAGAGGGCTTGTATCTATTGTTTTCAAACAGTCTAACCCCCCCCCCCCCCCCACCACCACCACCACCACCCCCCTTTTGATGGAACTGCAGCCATGTTGAGTCTCCTGAGCGCTCATCAAAGACCTGGCTTCCTCACACACAACTGCTGCTCCCGAGTCCCGACATACGCCACAATGCACTAGAATAGAGACCAAGTACACACACTAAAGGTAGATATACTAAGTACAGTTAAGGAGGAGTTATAATCAATGTAACCACTGATGAAGCACATTTATATTATTGAACTTGTTTTCTTTAAATGCTGTGAGCTGAGAAACACGGCTTTATGCTGCGTTCGTTCACACGGGCAGATGCAAAGATACAGTCGACCATTCATTGTCAATGGAAGCCAGCGACATGAAGATGCAAAGATAGTAAGATACTGTACAATCTACCATTCATTGTCAATGGAAGCCAACGACATGAAGTTGCAAAGATACAGTCTACCATCCATTGTCAATGGAAGCCAGCGACATGACGTTGCAAAGATACAGTCTACCATCCATTGTCAATGGAAGCCAGCGACATGAAGATGCAAAGATACAGAGTGTACCATTCATTGTCAATGGAAGCCAGCGACATGAAGTTGCAAAGATACGCATCCGACATGTGTAGCTGCTGCAAAAGCTACGAAGCCGAGCTGAGTTCAACTTCCAGATGCAAAGCTACAAAGCTACAACTGTAGCTGTAATGACACACGTCACTACGGACGCTTGATGACATCAACGACCGTGTGAGCAACCGATTTATGGGACGATTTATACGACAAATTGTGCTGTGATCTTTGCATCTGTGCATCATGCCCGTGTGAACGCAGCAATAGTCTGCTATCTACTCAGATAGTGCCAGGATTTAAGGAGTACAGGTCACAGCCTCACAGTCACAGGTCACACAGCTGCCGGCAGCTGAGTGGGCCCTTGTCTAACGACTCACACAGCTCAGTAGAAGAGATCAAGTGGTTTATTGTTTTTCTGTAGCCAATTATAATCAGGGAAGTCGGGGGAAGATGGAGTCAGTTATTGTCTGCGTGCTTTGCTGGTGCAGGATATATTTGTATGCTGTGTGAATGTTACAGCACTGTAAATACATCTTTCTATCATCAGTTAAAGGATGACTTCACCACTTTTCAACCTATCTTCATATAATTGGTTCATGATAAAATGGCACAATTTATTATTCTACTCGGTCTGTGTCTCATAGGAGGGCTGTGGGCAGTTCAGAAACCCGTCCACCAGTGACATCATCGATGGGGAATCCAAGCTAATAGAAACGGCAGGCTTAAAAAAAATCTTCTGCCTAACGATGATGTCACTGGAAGATGGGTTTCGAAACTGCCCACAGCCCTCCTATGAGACACAGGCCGAGTAGATTATAATTGTTTTGCTATTTTATCTTGAACATTAGTGAGGACCAATTACTGTATATGAAGATAGGTTGACAAGTGGTGAAGTCGTCCTTTAACTTAGTATCTGAGTCAAGGTTTTTCTCATCTTTTGAGAGTTTCAGCACCGCTAGTCTTTTAGACTGGAGACCATAAATTAAGCAAGGATTTCCACGTCACCACGTAAACCCTCTTAGTAAAAACTGACCTGAGTTACTTACAACACTTGCACGGGCGTCGGACTGCGGGGAAAAGTGGGACACACTTACTAGGGCCCCAGGGTGTGGGGGGTCTCAAAAGCCTGGATTACACATAAAAAACACAAAAGAAAAGTGTGTGTGTGTGGGGGGGGGGGGGGGGGGGGCACAGTGATTGCTTTTCCGAAGGCCCAGACTTTGGTGCTACGCCCCTGAACACTTGGATCACGTTTTTTTCCGCCCCATCTACACCAAGGGCCCTATTTTCGCCAGTGCCTTACCCCTTATCCCTAGACTTCTTTGCCTTTTTGAGGGGTGCCTAACCGCTCTTGTATACATGTATATGTCTGTCTCTGTGTCTGTATGTATGTCTGAGCACGGATAGCTACAACACCTAAAGTGGCCACTGGCCAGTAGAGTACAGCACAGAGTAAAGTGGCACAGAGTACACTACAGTATGAGCCCTTGGTGCGTTCCTGGGGGTCCAGATGTTCCGGGGATTCCCCGGGGACCCCCACGCGTACAGTACACTACAATACAGTACAGAGCACAGTACAGTAACTATAACAATAAATTAGTTGCACCGGTCAGTTCACACAGGTGTGATTTGTTTTTTCTTTTTACTATCTTGATAAACATTTTTGAATAGTTCAAATAGCCCATCTACACACTCACAACGTGTCGATGTAGATCGGCTAATTTTCAAACGTTTTTCAAAATAGTAAAATGAAGTTCAGGGATGAGAAGGCGTACGGCACTGACAAAAATATAGGGCCACAAATCTCTTCGCGCAAATCAGCCGATTTACAAGCTCACCACCACACAGTTACGATATTTTACGCTGTGTGTACAAGTGCAGGCGAGAGATCCCATGGCTTAATATGGGAAGGACATTGTTGGAGTGGTCGGAATCCCACATCTCACGCCCCAACCCCACCGGGGTGGGATTTTCACTCTCTCTATCAATATCCGTAGCGACGGCTGCTCGAAGATTTGGTAGCACTGGGCGCGCGGGGCCGTAAATCTCGGCCAGAGGTTGTGTGGGCTGCCCAGATAAATGCGATGGGCTTTGTTTTATTGCTGCATTGCTTGTCTTAACTTTCAGCGCCTACCAGGGATTTAGAAAATGTGCTACTGTCCTTGGGCCCATGCTCCGAAACAGCCACTCTGAGTCCGGGATTGAGGCAGCCCTGGTGCCCCAAGATTACATAAATATCCCTCTATGAGCCATCCAGCACCGTATCAACGCCCCACTGCTTTGGTTGCCTTTTATCTTTCAGCTGCTGTATTGTTTTGTGGGTGTTTGGGGTGCAAGTCTCAGATTAAAGTGGAAACAGAGAGCTCAGTTTGATGGGTTCTTTCACACTGTGTTGAACAATTCAATACGAAAACACTCAACAGGCCTCAATGGGGGATTTTTTTCCCCCAGTCACCAAAGTCCTCCGGCCCAAACCTTTGCTAATACATTTGAGTGGACGGAAGTCTGCGTGTTTTGTTCAATGTTGTGCACAATGCGAAAAGTGGCCGGGCCACAAAGGCACAAAGCGCAGCCCAATCATCCTCCAGGAAATGTGTCATGTTATTAGCATCTACGTGTGGTGATAACGTTCACAATTTGTGCTTCTTCCTCCTGTCTCAAAATGCCCAGCAGGAAACAAACAGCAGTTATGTATTTATTCCTTTTTCACACACTGTCCAGAGCAGGTCAGTTGGAAAACATCCACAGTGAGTCATTAGAATCAACCCAGAGGAGGACGAGAATAACTCATCCTTCCCTTTCTTATTTGTTACTAACTAATGAAGATACATGCCCCCCCCCACACACACACACACACACACACACACACACACACACACACACACACACACACGTCACACACACACACACACACACACACACACACACACACACACAATGGGCAGTATTATGCGTGTCTTAAGTACCAGGTCTTATGACTTAACTTAAGACCTGGAGGCGTGGTCAATGCTGTTTGGCCACTCAGAATAGCCAAATGTCATTGATCACGCCTCCAGGTCTTAAGTTAAGTAATAAGACCTGGTACTTAAGACACGCATAATACTGCCCAATGTGTCAAATCAATGATATGGTCAGAATAGTTCACTACAGATGTACTTGATACTGATAGTATCACATACTCAACAATAAGATGCTAAAGAATTCTGTATCCTGTTTGACAAATTATTATTTGAATCTACACTGACAAGAAGAGCAAATATCTCCATTGGACCTGCACATTAGTTTGCATATTATCAAGAATCAGGCTTTCAGAAAAAAATTCAACGACAAATGGTTATTGTCAACCTTTACTTGCTTTGAAGCTTGGATACTGCGAGGTGTTAACTCATTTAGACCTGAGGACGCATGTGTGTCATATTATAGCTTTAAACCCATTTTGGGCGGGAACCCCTTTTGGTGTTTTAACTAAGCATTATGTTATACTTTAGCTATTGAAAAATAGCAGATCTACAAGCTCAAGTTCAGACCTACAAGTTCATAGCGCGCCACCGAGTGGCGCGCTATGAACTTGTAGGTCTGCTATTTTTGAAAAATCGTGAAAATGCGGCACAAATCTTGGAATATATATTCTTTCAAAGCGAACGTTTTTTTTATTTCGACGTCAGGCCTGAATGGGTTAACAATGCACCAAATGTGTGTAAAGCAGGTTGATTATGAAAGAGCTTCTGATTAAAGAGAATGGGAGATGAGATTGTCAGTAATTTGGAGCGTGCCAGAAAATGATGAATCGTTTAGCAATTTTCAACAAGGCATGGAGACGCACAGTCAAATCAGAAACTTTCCGATGAAAAGACACAAATGCACGAGAGGAAACATTTTCACATTTTAGAGCTCAGTAGCATTTGTATTCTCCTTGTTATTTTGTATTAAAAAAAACATGAGAAAAAAAATAAAACGGTAGTTGTCCAAAGAATGAATCAAACACATTGTGTTTGACATGCAGGCTTTCTCCATAGTGGTTCTTCACTGTCAAATGGCTCATCCTGGCTTACCTATTCTCCACCCAAACCATTTTCCTCTTGTTTCTTTTTTTCCTTCTCCTCTCTTCATTCCATCCTTGCTCTTATCCTCTCTGATCCTCTCCGTTTTCCAGCTACTTTTCGCAGAAGCGTCTCTTTATCCAACGGTATATTTCAATTCTTCAGCTTCACCAACCCGGATGCAATTTGGAGTCCAAAAGGGCCACTGTATCGAGAGACTAGACAACTACATTCAAACCATCCTGCCTGCTGCAAGGATATATGTATGAATAAATATGTGGCCTAAACGTATGACCCAACTGTCCTGTCAGTCAGTCCTGACTTCCATCACATGTAGAACTAGGTCTCCACCAGGCCAGGTCAGGTTGTGGCCTCCTGGTGGCACTATATTAAGCCAATGTGAAAAGGGTGCCATTTCTTCTAACGCCTTTGATGGTAATTGGATGATTTGAGGCATTTTGCTACAAAAATGTGTTTTGCAAAAATCCACCTGTTGTTGGCGCTATAACAGGCCAATGTGAAAAGGGTGGGATTTGTTCCTCAGCCTAGTAGGAAAGTGCATGAAGAATGTCACGCAAATTGCACACTGCGTTCATGATTGGAGGCTTTTATTTTCAAAACGGGCCAATCCTGCAAACTTTGGAAGCCAATGTTAGCCAATTAGAATCGGAATCCAAAGGAAAGTACTCACATCTCTAAACTTTCAGGTGCTGAACAAAAAGATACGTACAGGAGAAGGAGAGAATGTCCGCACACTGTTGAGTAGCTCCCACTGGAATTTTTATTTAATAAAGGATGACGTTTCGACCCCTTGTGGGTCTTCGTCAGGAAGGATGGAATATGAAATATCAGACAGATGTGTCTGTAGCACATGACTATAGAGATAATGTGTAACGATTTGCAGGATTTTTGGACAGTTTCTGGAGGTGTAATATAAAAAAAAGTGTTTTACAAAAGTCGGCTTCCTGGTGGCACTAAAAGGCAGATGTGAAAAATGCAGGTGCAACATTTCATGCAGATCGGTGCAGTTATAGGTAAAATGTGAAAGTCTGCCTCATGGTGGCGCTTAACAGGCCGCTCTGGAAGATTTGGGGCAGAGGTGTGTCGTTTGCATCCAAGGAGTGTGTGTGCAAAGTTTGGCATCGACCAGGTTAACGGTGCCGGAGATTAGCTGTTAACGGACGGACGGACGGACGGACGGACACACGGACGGAGGGCAAAACATACTATCTCCCCATGCCTTCGGCCTGGTGGAGACAATGAATCACTTTTTATCTACCTACCTATAGCACTTCATTATTTATTTTCCAAAGCTTATCCTACCGATATTATACAAGTGATTATGGATTTCGGTACACACCATGTGGGTAGTTTTAGCAGAGCACTCAAGTCGATGCTACTTAAAGGATTATGAGAGCGCCCAGGGCTAGCCTCGGGCGTTGTGTGTTCGCCCACATCACCAAACTCCTGTGAAACCGAAACTGAACTTTTTAAGGCCTCGATGAAGCGTGTGAGATGGCCAAGGAACTCAAATCGAGTTGGCGAGCTACACACAACTCTTAGTTCTCTTTTTATTCTGCCAGTGGTGGTGGAAAGAAACTATAGGCTACTCACATTTTTTACTTAAGTAAAAGTATCAATACTGCAATCTAGAAATACAAGTCTGGATTCTGGAATTCAAAAGTAATTGTAATACTCTTTATGCAGAATGTCCCATTTCAAGTTATAAAATGTATACAAAATCTTTTGAAAATAGTAGATCTACAAGTTCACAATTCTTGTACAGTAGATTAGCTATTTTCAAATGGCTGAAATGTATAGGGCAGATGTGGTTCCGTTTAGTGTATGTTTTGTAATAATAATCAAAAGTAACTAGTAACTCAATTTTCACATACATGTAGTACATGACACATACATGAGTAGAAGTAAAAGTATTGGAAATACCGGTACTCAAGTAAACTACAAATACATCAAAAGTATACTTAAGTACAGTACTTAAGTAAATGCACTTAACTATTAGTTACTACACCACTGCCATTGTTATAGTGACCTACAGAGCTGCCATCTTGGGAGAGTGAGCCATGGAGCTATTTCAGTAACGACCCAGATTTTCAGGTGAATGTGGATCTGAATCAACGTCATGAGCTGCAGCCTAGTCAAGGGAACACGTTAGATCCCAAAACCAACTCTATTTAGCAGCGATCTTGGGACTTTTTAGAAGTAGTGTCGCGGGATACTTAAAGTAATCAATAGATAAATGGTCTCTTTTTAAGACCCGAGCACCACGCAGATTGTCTGTTCTGTCTTCAAAACACCATCAGTGCCACAGAAGTCCCATTCTTGGTAATTGTGTCTGATTAATATCAAGTCAATTTCCTGGAGCCTGTTCTTACAGACAGATAGATGCTATCATTTGGGGGAAAGTTATAATTGAGCAGGACGTCTCGTTTTTGGGAGAAATAATGGGCACAGATGGGCCGGCTGGGTGTGGTGTAGGAATTTCTCTGTCCTCAAAGGCTATCAGAACGCTGTGCCAAATAGGAAGGAGCTATACATAAATCATTCATTATAACGAAATCGAAATAGCCGAAAAGCCAAAAGCCCGAAAGGCTTTATATAGTTGCATGGAAAGCTTTCTAAAATAAATACAATAACATAAAATAAAAATGAAATTGTCTCAGCTTGGCCTGAATAACTTTGAAGACCCCTGTAAAGTAATTTATAGGGTTTAATCAGTGCTTCATTATTCATGAATTCGTTCTTAGTTATCCTAAGCTAGGGTAGTATCCTTTCTCTCCATTTTGCATCAGTGTGTATTGGACGTTCTACACAAGTGTAGGTAATCTGGGGTGATTGCAGACCGTGACATTATTCTGATACCATCAGGAAGTACAATCACACCTGATTGACCTTTGTGGAGGCACACTGATGAAAAGGATGTTTGTCACCCCCCCCCCCCCACCCCCCCTTTACATTCCCTTATTTTTTTCTTCCACTCTGTACGTGTTTTATATCTTGTGATTATATTGATTTTATTTATTTTTTGCATGTCATGTTTATGAGTTGAATACATAGGACCAAGTGTTTGACTGTACTTAGCCTTGGTACCCAGGCATTTAGTTTTGATCGCATTCGGCTCAAAAATGAAAGCCTGGGGGAACGAGACACAGTTTTCTCCGCTGTTTACTACCAGGGAGCGGTGGGGGGAAGAAGCGGGCGCTTGGTCCATGCGCTACCCGCCCCTCTATACCAGAAAACATGCAGGCTGGGCCAGGCTAGACTGTACTCTGTTGCTGTTTACTAAAATATTCTGTGTGTGTGTGTGTGTGCGTGTGCGTGTGTGTGTGCGTGTGTGTGTGCGTGTGAGTGCGCGTGTGCGTGCGTGCGTGCGTGCGTGCGTGCGTGCGTGCGTGCGTGCGTGCGTGCGTGCGTGCGTGCGTGCGTCTGTGAACCAAGTGTTATGAGGTTATAAAAGTAGTAGGTTTCCAACTCTGCTTATGGAAAATCATCATCACTCTAAATGTATCATCTTTATGTTTTGTAGTGTGCCTAATCTGCTATTCTTAGTGTTAGCTCCAAAGAGTGCACTAATGCAAACAAATGTGCCCATCCATTATTCTTAAATTCGTACACTCTGGCATGGGGTCAAATGAACACTGATGTAGCTGTGCAGATAGCTCAGTACGAGGGATAATATCAGGTACAGTGGACGGCAGTGGTGGAAAATGTACTACATTTTTTTTACTAAAAAAACCCAATACTGCAATGTATAACTACTCTGTTACAAGTAAAAGTCCGGTATTCAAAATGTATTGTGTGAAGTACGAAAGTATTGGCAAGTAAAAAGTACTCACTATGCAGAATGTCCCATTTCAAGTTTTCTAATGTATCAAAATTATGTACCAGATCTACCATCTCACAATGTTTCACATCGCGACGCATTGTGAGCTTGTACATTGGCTATTTTCAAATGGTCAGAATGTGTGTAGGGCTGAAGTGGTTATAATGTAATGTACAATTTACAAAGCAACTAAAGTTGTCAAATAATTGTAGTGGAGTAAAAGTACAATATTTGCCTCTGAAATGTAGTGGAGTAGGAGTAAAGGTTCTGACATTTTTTATATACTCAAGTAAAGTATGAATACCTAAGAATTGTAGTTACTTTCCACCCACTGGTGGACGGATAGCTCTTGTGACATGAGGGGACGAGGAACTTGTCACTCTAACCTTTGCATGAGAGAGAATGAGAAATGAGAGAGAGAGAGACAGACTGAGAGAGTGAGGATACGAGACAGAGAGAGAGAGACAGACTGAGAGAGTGAAAATATGAGACAGACAGACGAGAAGATGAGTAGAATGAAAGATCTTATGATCTTAATGACTGAAAGATCTTGTGATCTTAAGTCAAAGGTATGCAAGAACAACATCAAGGTGTGTGTAGACAGCATGACATTGATGCTGCACCCAATGTCGACACTAATTTCACAAGATCTTAAGTGTAACTCATGAAATATCTGCAATATTCAAAGGTGTGTGTGTGTGTGTGTGTGTGTGTGTGTGTGTGTGTGTGTGTGTGTGTGTGTGTGTGTGTGTGTGTGTGTGTGTGTGTGTGTGTGTGTGTGTGTGTGTGTGTGTGTGTGTGTGTGTGTGTGTGTGTGTGTGTGTGTGTGTGTGCGCGCGTGTGTCTGTGCGTGTTTGAATGCGTACTGTATGTGTGTGGTTGAAATGCTAGTAGTACTAGAAAGCTGCTGCAGTTGGAATGAAGTGCCTGTAGCACTGGGGCTGTCCGTCTATGATGGACAACCAGGGACAGTATCAGAGGGAGTTTGCACGCGTGCGTGCGTGCGTGCGTGCGTGCGTGTGTGTGCGCGCACGTGTCAGAATTCTCTATTAATCTCTCGCATTACCGCAGTCATTTCCACTCCCTTCATCATCACCAGCAGCAGCATGTGTAGATCGGTGAGATTTAAAATATTTAAATGTGTAATCTGTCAGCGTTATGAGGTTAACGCACCACCCAGAGACTGACGTCCCATCCGTCACCGTGTCCTCTCCACTACTCCACATGCACGAATAACGTGCGTGCGTGTGCACATGGTATCACACTAGTGACGTGAGTGACGTGCACTCTCGCTGCTCTGTAGTGCTATCTGTAAAAAGAGACTATATGGCTAGCGGCTGTTAATTTTCCGACAGTGGTGGCGCGCATACATGCTGCTGGACTCTAGAGAGAAATTAACGCAAATGCATGGAGCCGAGAGCAGGGGGAAAAAAGAAAAGAGAAGCCCCAGAAAACTACATACGAAGCCAGCCAGAGCCAGCGTCTAATTGTTTCCCCAGCGTATGTGACCTTAGTGACTCTGGAGGAGTTCTCCTTCTGTCTTTTTTTACTACGGGTAAACCACCATGCATTATTGATTCCTTAGGCATTGCTGTCTCGCTACAAGATAGTATATGAGCGAGCCTAAATGACGTGTCAGTTTGCGGTGAGGGTTTGGCATTGCCCCTCCCCGCTGCCCCCAACGCGTGCCACCACCACCTGACAACTATAGTGCATTTCCTATAAAACTGTGAATTAATAAGCAACAATGAATAAATTGAATGTGATTACACGCTTGAACGACAGTGACCCATATATGGATATTAGGGGTTGATGGAAGGCACTCCAATGCAGCCCATTTAGCGAGATCCATGTCATGTCTTCATATGGCAGGCTTTTACTAAGCTCCTTAAGAGCCTGCCCCAGGGGATCAATGGAAGGCTGGGGGTGTAGTGAGTGACTCAGGCCTTATCTCCACTAATTTTCCCCAGGAATTAGACGGCCCACTGCCAGACCCACGCTATATGCCCGGCTAGCTCCACGTGAGGGAAACGAGGAGGGAATGTAGAGAGGATAAGATCCCAGGCAAAACGGCAGGGTGACACGTCCGTCCCATGTACCTTGACAGCCAGGATTTGAACTTGCTCCTTCTCTCTATATTATGCTGTATCTGTGAGTGTATGAGATTAAAACCCTCTTGAATCTTATGACAAATTAAAGGTTAAACTGAATAAATGAGCGGAGGAGCATAACAAATGGCGGTGCTTTCATACATACAGGTGTACACAACTAAGCAATTAACATCCTATTTGCAAAATCACACTTGTGTGAGTGAGCAGCGTCTTTTATCATGATGAATGAATGTATGAATGAATGTATAATGATTAAGTCATCATACATCGCTTTTTACTGTGGCACCCACCCACTACGTCATATAGTGTACTGTGGCACCCACTACGTCATAGTAAATGTATTAGCCATTGACTTGGCCTGAAAGAGAAAAGATATTTTTCCATAAAAGGTCCATAGACTTGGATGCCACATTATACGTCACGGGGAACACACATTGCCACGCGTTGGAGTGGCTCGCGCCACTCAAAAATGCTGAGCAGGCTAGTGTTGATTTCGTCGACTAAAACTATGACGAAAAATGTTCATCGACTACCTTTTGTCACTGAGGAAAAGTAAATGAGAAATAAATAAAAACTAAGATGACTAAAATAAGACTAAATATACTGACAATTTTGTCAACAAATACAAACTAGACAAAAAAGTTAGGGAGGGACTAAGACAAGTCATTTCGTGTTTGGTTGCATGCTGAAAATAGCAGATCTACACACTCACAACGCTTCGCAGCGCGACATAAAATCAGCCATTATGACGACATCAAGGCCTGCCAAAATACACTAGACTATCCAATAGACTAACAGTAAAACATTCCAGATGACCAAAATTTGACTAAAACTAAATTAAGTTGTATTCAAAAGACTATGGCTAAACTAAAATCAAAATGGGGGGGGGCTCTGTCGCTGTATTCGTGAGTCAGGGTTGCTGTTCAGCAGGGAGCGGAACTAGGAAGAACGTTAACGGCGTGTTCCTCCACACGCGTTAAGCCCTCCTGTTGAAAGCCCTCGCTGTCAGGTGAGAAGTAGCGGCTGGTGATTCCATGTGGATGGAAGAAGATGTGGTTACCCCCCCCCCCCCCCCCCCCCATACCAACAGTAGTACTGGCAGTGACAGGGATAAACAGCATGAAGGGGAATTGGCATTGTGGCTAAATTGGACAGGGAAAAAAAGATGGCAAGAGAAAAGGAGTGACTATGAAGGAGGGTTCATTATTTGCATACGGATGGCACACGCTTCAGTCACAAGGACTGCTCAAGCTGGCTCGTGTTTCAATAAGGCGGTGACATCTGAATTTCGATCTATGGGCGAGAATAGGGTTGTTTGGTTGGATGAAAGCATTTGATGACAAAGATCGATTCATGTTGGTGCATCGGTGTGATATGTAAGGAAAGACAACAGCGCAACTGTGATCAGGCTGTCAGCGCGAGAATACGGCAACGGAGGTTTGCGTGATCTGCGCAAAACCCCTTTTGGTGTTTTAAACATTATGTTATAATTTAGCTATTGAAAAATAGCAGATCTACAAGCTCATAGCGCGCCACCGAGTGGCGCGCTACGAGCTTGTAGATCTGCTATTTTTGAAAAATCGTGAAAATATTTATTTCAGAAAACTGGAGGATTTAGAAGGATTTTTTTTAAAATGTTGAGGTCAGGCCTAAATGGGTCAAATGATAAGGGACAATATCGGTGGCACCCAACTGTAGAGAGCCATGTTATACTGTAGTAGTGCTGCGGTGCATAAACACCTCATTACAAAGACAAATGCACGTGTGAGCAGTTCGGTTATAGTGCAACAACTGTAGGCACTGGTCTGCAGAGATGTGGAAATCCTTCACCATACAAGGGGGGTGAGTGCATGTGCACTGTATACTGTAGTGTACACCGAGAGGATGGTACATGACAGGATGCTTGACCCTGAGGCAGGGGTCTCTGATATGCTGGCATTGTTTTCCAGCCATGGTTTTTATTTCCGAGTGATCTCCTTTATCCTATGGTGTAACATTTCTACGCTCCCATCCGCAGGGCACGGGGGCTCGTTGAATGGTTATTTGCGAAACCGTAGGTCGCATTTACTATGAAAACCTGCATCATCCGTCCGTTAGTACGAACCCTGTACACTCAAGACACGCAGGTCACCAATTTCACCGTAACACCACCATGCTGGAGTGACCGAGTGTGAGTGGCCGAGATTTGGGGTATTGTAATTTGGCTATTGGCTCGGTATTGTAATTTGGCTATTGGCTCGTATTTCAATAGCGTACGCTGTGCACCACCAGAGATCGTGCGTGCGTGCGTGCGTGCGTGCGTGCGTGCGTGCGTGCGTGCGTGCGTGCGTGCGTGCGTGCGTGCGTGCGTGCGTGCGTGCGTGCGTGCGTGCGTGCGTGCGTGCGTGTGAAAAGATAAGAGTGCAATGGATGACCTCAGGCTGGGCAGAAAGCACATAAGTGAGTGCTCAAATATATTCATACACAAGTCTGAGTGTGGGCAGTCCCACGTAATGTATGCCAAAGTGGTAAAGCAAAAAGGTTCAGTCGGCGTGCATTAATATAGCATTATTATTATTATTATTATTATTATTATTATCATCTTAAACAAAACAAGATACAGTTTGTGTGTTAGAAGTGCAGACACGGCTCTAGTGGTCCTGGTGCTCTGTCTGTGTCAACATCATGAGCATATTTCAATGGTATTCATTAATGACTGGTTTTTAGCCCAAGCTGAGTTTGTATTAAAAGTACAGCGTCTGAAAACCTGTCTCTTCCACCCCAGCACCCCCCCCCCCCTCTCTCTCTCTCTCTGGCTACATGTGTTGCATTTTTAAAGAGTCTCTCCAGCGTTCTTGTAGCAGTGCAATACAATCAGAAATAGCAGCTCACCGCCGCCTGCTGCGTATTGTGGTGTGTCCTTGATTTAAGGTCCAAGCTTTTGGTACCTCTCCCCTTCTCTTTTTTGGTATACCAATGATGAATTACCTAGTGAATTAATAAAAAACAAATAAATAAATAAATGTGTTCTGGCCGACGTTGGAGTGCTGGAGACATACTGTGTGACATCTGTTTTGTAGTCAGACCGTTTGATGTCCAAACGAATCTTGTTCACTAGCAGAGAGCGCTGCTCTTTGGCAGGGAACCTTGTTTGCCAGGGGAGATGGTTTTGGGCTATATGAACAATGGAGAAATCTCAGGTTTTGTGCCTGCATGAGGCAAAAGCAAAGGCAGGCAGAACCATAATGCAACACAAACAAATCATTTGGAATATAAAAGAAAGTCATTCACTGACCTACGGTACAAACACATTCCATCTACAGTACTTACAAATACTGTGGATTGCTCATTATTTCTAAAAGATTGGATCTTTAAATGCAGTGAAGTGGTTGTCTTTTCTCACAAAAGGTGCGACTTGAAGGGACATCACTGCTTGACGTGGATTCAAAAGATCCGACTTTCTTTTTTTTACCTCGTCAGCATTTGTCAGACTTGCTACAGAGTGCCAAGATTGGCCTGCTGGGCCATTAAAAACATTAAGGATAATTTACATTTTAAGTGGTGGTAATGTAAAGATTGTACTCTCTCTGCAAATGATCCTTTCTTTGTCTCTTGCTCTGGTCGCAGGCGTGACGGCGGCGACATCGCAACTGTTCCTGTACCAAATTGCATTTCTTAGCACACAATCAGCTCTTAGCGCTGATAGAATGCTCTTACGTGCTTAATGCAGAGAAAAGGAACCTGCATTATGACCAAACACAGACGATTGAAATGCTGCGTCTTGTTTTGCGTGTGCATGGATTTGGATAGATCGCGGATAGGATGAGATTGAGCGCTAAAGCAATCCCGGGGTTTTCACTGGGGAACGGCCTGAGGGCCCGCTGCCGAGATACATGGCTATGAGACACCTTCTTAGACAAGGTCAGGGACAGCCTTTTGGGAAATGATTTAGTTCCTGCACTCGCTGTTTCAAGACAACAACACCCGGACAAACATTAGAAATCACAAACACACCTCTTCAATCATCCAGTGTTTTTGCCTCTGTGACTCTCTCTATCACACGCGCGCGCGCGCTCGCATGCACGTGCGCACACACACACACGCACACGCGCACGCACGCGCGCACACACAAAGCAACCTGTCAAATTAAAGTAGCAGTAGTACATCTGGGTGTAAACAGGGGGGGGAAAGAAGAGCTCGGAGACAATGAAAAATGAAGGCTAAATGAGTGTGTAAGCACTGCAGAGAGCACTGATCTCATGTCAGCAGGTGTATCTACTATCTAGCGAGTACGTTAAGGTCATGATGAAGCTTCGCTGACCTTTGCAGAAGACTAGCGGTTTCATTTCATTGAGCTCCGCTCGAGCCGTAATGGAAGATTCACACGGTAAACACCAGTCTTGACCCTGCACTTTTACATTGCTGCTGGCGTGTGCGTGACTGTGTTTGTGCGTGAGGGAGCGTGCGTGTGTGCGTGCGTGCATGTCTGCATTGTGATGTGAAATATCTTATTGCATGTCAATGGATTGACATTCATCACAATATAAACAGTGACTGCAATGTGGTATATATATATAGTTGGTGTGCGTGCGCGTGTGTGTGTGCGTTTGCGTGCACGTGCGTGCATGTGTGTGTGTGTGTTACTGTTAGCACGGCATGGCCAGACTAATATCACTGCGTAGATATTAGTCTCCAACGTCACAGCAAAGAAGTCTCTTTGAATAGTGGGCTCTGATTGGTCACCCACAACTCTGGGGTGAGTGAAATGTAATTGAAATGGAGGAGTGCCAGACCAAATCAGCCCAACTAGGGCTTCTTTTTTGATCTTCTTTTTTTGGGCAGATGTGTCTAGTTTCCCGCCAGTCACTCACTGGCCCTTCCTTTAACCACACTAACCCTGGTGACGTCCTACAGTGTATGTTGGGCATGTCGTTATAGTCACAAACCTTCAAAATCTTTCCATATATATTTCTTTCATCCAAAAACTCCTAAATCATGCATTGTGAACTTGTACATGGAAAAATAAAATAGCGATGAATTGGTTTACATTGACCTTCATGGTCCATACATTGGTATCCAGCAATTTTTCTCTCAGCACACTAGTTATTCTGCAGTGAGACCTTTCTTTATTGATCTCGCTGGGTAAATTCAGGCACAAAAGACAGCACAGCAGTTGAAGAAAACAGGTTGATAATAATGACAATAAAAGTTACTGTAGATACACTGCATGTCTCTCCATCATGCATGGACCTGACCATTGTCCTGATCTCTTTGATGCTATTGTTAGCACACACTTCTGGAGCGTGCCACACAAACATTCCCCTCCCTGCACATACCCCTATACGAGTGACTGACAAATAAAACCTCTTCAATTGCGGCATGCTGGTGGTGGAGAGAGCGCAGGTGTTCTCAACAACAACAAGAGAGCGGAGAATTTAATTTGAAACAGCAGGGAACTTGAGAAATAGCATTCCACCTCGCAGGAGTGGAATACAAACAGAACGGAGACTAGTCAAAGAATTTGCAAGCGGTGGTGGCATCTTGCATAATCATTCACACACACACACACACACACACACACACACACACACACACACACATACAATCCTGAGGGGACGCGCGACATTCCAAATGAACTCATTTAGCCTTTCAATTGCATCTAAATCCAAAGTATCATAATCAAATTTCATAGTGACTGTAAATTCAAAAAGGGGCTGTATATTCTATGTGGCTCACACTTAATAAAAATTGTTCCACTTAACTATACACTAAAAGGGTATCTTTGGCTCATAGTCATAGGGGAAGGAACCTCTCTTTGTGCTAAATAGTAGCTTACCTTTTGTCAAAACATAGCTGTGTGTGTGTGTGTGTGTGTGTGTGTGTGTGTGTGTGTGTGTGTGTGTGTGTGTGTGTGTGTGTGTGTGTGTGTGTGTGTGTGTGTGTGTGTGTGTGTGTGTGTGTGTGTGTGTCTGTGCGCGCGTTGTTGTTTTTTGTTATTTGTTATTATTTCACACTGGCATTAAAAGTGTGGCAACTATATAACAAGGATGGATAATGTTCTAAATAGGATTCGGGGATGCATTGCTTATTCAACCAATCACCATGGCTCCCTAGTTTGACATTTTTCACTTCCCCTCGTTCCATTTTCGGAAGAGAAGTCTCCCGGCTAATTATTGGTCCGGCTTCTGACTACAATGAAGCCATTTATCTCTCGGCTTGCACTAAAGGTCCTGAGGTTTGGAGACGAGAGGAATCGAATCAGACGTTTTTTTGATGGCAGGCTTTCGTCTCTGACTTTCTCTTACAATGTCCTAAATTTCCAATATCCCTTTGAATGTAGCATTTTGGTATTCCATGCAGATAGATGGTAGTCGAAAGTCCAAAGGAGTGGAAAAAAAGAAGAAGAAAAATCTAGCAGAGTCTACATGGGCTGTACCCGAAGATAACGAGAGTTCTAATAATTAAAATTTCTTTGCAAAGAGTTAGTGGAAATGTGTAAAAGACAGAACCAAACAAACGAGATTAGATTTTAGATGTCTCCCCCCAACTAAAACATGACTACATTTAAATTGAAGGAGGCTAACCCGACAGGTGACATATACAATTCTTAAACATGTAAAACTAAAAAAGCATTTAAAGAATGTAAATCGCTGTGTGTGCATGCATGCATGCATGGGTGCATGGATGCATGCATGGATGCATGCATGCATGCATGGATGCATGCATGCACCCTCCATACATGCTGCATGCATTCACCCTGAGTGCTGCAGAGCAGACTGGAAGCATACAGCCTGCCACAGTCGGACTCCAATTATACCAAATCTGACATCTCTGATGACATGATCGTGGGGAATGATTTAACTGTTTTAACTTATCGAACTTTATTTGGGATAGAGTTAGATTCTAAATATTCGCTGACCTTTAGTGTATGATATTATTTAGTCATCTCATCAGTTTGGAAAGGCGTCACAATGCGTCCACACTCCACAGTCCACACACGCGCGAGCGCGCACGAACACACGCACACACACGCCCGCTCGCACACACACACGCGCATGCACGCACACACGAACGCGCGCACGCACGCACACACACACACACACACACACACACACACACACACACACACACACACACACACGCACGCACGCGCGCGCGCACACACACACACACACACACACACACACACACACACACACACACACTACACAGCGGCAGCAGCAGCCAGTGGCTGGTCTAACTCGTCCGAGTAACAAGTGCCGTGAACATTAACAGAAAATGTCTATTTTCATGCTGTAGTTTTGTCCTCTCGTGTGGTTACTGGGCAATAACACAAGTCTATAAGTGCAAGAGACATAGCCTATACTCACAGCCGTCTTAAAACAAAAACACACCGCATTTATGTCGCTTCATTTAAAAAAACAAATGTAGACGGAGCCTCGGTTGCAGTCATACAATCAAAATGAATTCCCTTCTGCATTGGTACATGATGATCATGATGCCGGTTTGCAGCCGCGTTGCACCCATGATTTTGCTGCACAAAATAACATATAGGCCTATATGTTATTTTAATCGGGGGTAAAAAAAAGAAGAAAAAAAAAAAAAGAGAAAGAATTACAAGTCGCGGGGCGTATTAAATTGCAGTCTAAAGTGTGCGTGTGTGTGTGTGTGTGTGTGTGTGTGTGTGTGTGACTGTGTGTGTGCGCGCGCGCGTGCGTGTGTCGACCCCTGTCTATCCTGTAAAGTCACTCAAAAAACAAAACAATTAACAGCCAGTCCGAAACCCCAGCATTAAGGCCAGCATTAAATGATGATGCGACTCACCTGCCGTGGCGAGATTCTAATCCTCCCATTCCTTGTATTGTTTTTCTTTATAGCGACAGATAGAACACCGGGGCGACTGTATTTCACTGACTGTTGCGATGTTTTCTCGCAGCAATAAGGCGCAGATTAATATCCAAAATATCCGTGTCTTTATGTTGTTTCTGGGTGACCTTCCTCGGGGAAAGCAGGCGTCAGCATCTTCAGTCCGCTCGCATCTTTGTTTTGTGGGCTTTTTTTCCTTCCAAAATGTCCCCAGCTTTTTTAGGGGCTTTGCTTTTCGTGTGGGTGCTCCCGTCCGCGGTCCTCCGTCCTCGGTGCGTGCGTGTTGGTTCACATGCTCTCGTCTTCACTCTTTGGGTCTGCTCGCTCTCTCTCTCTCTCTCTCTCTCTCTCAACACGAGCTTTCGCGGGAGCGTGGTGGCGCGCTGCGCGGTCCCTGCGTGCCTGGATGATATGTGGTGGTGGAGAGCGCCAATGGAGATGGAGAGTTACTAGGTAACCAAGTGCACACGCACGATTTTACACGGAGATGGGGAGAGAGAGAGAGAGAGAGAGAGATTGAGAGAGATGATGCATGCGCATGCTTTCCAAAAATACTTGTTTATTTGTTTCTTTTCCGCTCCAACATTGTGCAATTGTGTTGCAATTATTTGTAGGCTATACTAGATGCATGCAAGCAGAACTTAGAATTGCCAAATAGTATCAAGGATGATGAAAGGAGGATGATGCAAATCCGGAGACACCAGAGTGTGTGACTATGCATTAAACAGGTGTCATGCATGCTAAAACATCACTTATAGCCTGTAGCCTACTTCAAAAGGGAATTAAGAATTATATATTGTTGCTACGCTCTGTGTCCAATAACACATAACCATTGATTGATTGATTGGTTGATTGATTGATTGATTGATTGATTGATGATTGAATAAGAGGGTTGGAAAAAACGGATTCCTCTGGTGACTGGATGAATGTATCCCCCCATCTTGAGTAAAATTATTATTATTACATACAGTACGTACAATTTTAACATCGTTTTTGAATGTACAGTATGTTGATTCTACAATTGATGTCTTTGTAAGGGTCCATTTGGACTGCATGCCTAAAATAAGCCAACATAAATGATTGTGTCCACAAACAATATATCCCCACTATCTGGAGTCAAAAGGGTTTAATGATCCTTTTATAAAATGAAGGTTTTACAGGAAGAAAGATCACGGAGGTCTTCTTAATCGATGTAAGTCATAAATATCATAAATCCCTGCATGACCAATTGCAGGACCTGGCTATAAAAGGAGAAACAACATGTAGGGTTGGGCAAAATCAAATATCACAATATGTTTGACCAAGTACCTCAATATTGATATTGTGACGACAATAATAGATAAATGGTGTTTTAAAATCTCATTTGTATCATCGCTCAAGAAGCTGGTCATTCCAACCTTTCCCCTGCTCTTTTCAACTTGTATTTGTTGTTTACAAAACCGCCAATGGTTAATTTTGGTTTTATTTTTATTCTTTATTATTATATAATTTATTTGCAATGAACTTATAGGTTTCCTATGTATTTGATGTACCGAAGTGGCTCACTCGGTTGATTTCCGGCAGATTTGCCATATATGGTAGTCATTCACAACGGCATTAGTTGTTTTGGGCCGAAAAAGTATAGTTTTAGACCATGACGGAGGGGCGCCGTCTCTAGCGAACTTGATCCACGAGAGCCACCGAGCGTGATAAAGGAACGCAAGTTACCGTGTCGAACGTTGCGAAGTTTGCTAGAGCCGACTCAGTCCCGTTCAAGTTGCAACCTCCTCGTCCGCCCGAGTCCCGCAAGTAGGGAAAGTCGCGAGGGTGCCGTCATCATTTACTGTGACATCACCGGAACCATTTAGTCCAGAGGCTTAGTGCACTTTTTTAGGAGAATAGTGCACTTGCGGATAAAAGCGCCAAATTTTGTATGAGGCTTCTTTATGTCATGCTAAAGGATTTTAGCCTAGGAGCCCTTGTCAAATATCTATTTTAAATATCAAATTGCAAGACTATCAATATCAATGAAATATGTGAAATATGTGAAAATCCGCCTAGTATTTTTCAGACTATATACATCATAAAATGATCAGATTACTTCCAAATGTGATAAAGTTGACTTATTTTGACATTATTAAAGTCACAGAACATGAACTATCATCAATAACACCTTTATTGCAATGAAGAATACAAATTAATATGCATCGTAGTGCGAAACATGTTATAGAGCTGTGCGCATTCTGCCTAGCTGTCACAATTGCATTTGCAAAGTGGGGAACAGTCCAAATTTGCATTGTTGCATTGGCAGGTATACATCACCTTTACAGGTGCATCTGATCAGCTCTCTGCAAGCTCTGGAAACCTTTGGAATGGTCAGTAAACTAGCACCCATGACCCTTCTTCCTTGGCCCATAGTTTTGTGGAGAAGGAATCATTTGATGGCTTTGTGTGCTGGTGGCCCAGATGCCTGCTTGGTAGACTGCTCGTTTCACATGTGAGTGCACCCTGGGTGGGAGGTAATTTCTCTATTGTTCGATTTTGTTCACAGAAGAGTTATTTTCTTTTTTCGTTGATGGAGCTCAAAGGACTGGATTTGTCGTACAAAATTACTGTCAGTCTTTCAAGCTCCCGGAAGTGCTGGCAGTCAACATCTAGTTGCTGGAAGGGATGCTTTGCCAGATTGACGAATGTTTCTGTCGCAGGCAGCATCATAGGCTTGCCAGGTCCGCCAAGCTGACTTCTTACCCTTTCCATTAATAGCCGGGGAGCGGGAATAGAGATGAACCTGTGATGTCATGACATACTTTTTATTTGTGTTTTTTCTATTAACTTGGTCATTAAGGAACACAGAATGAGAGGTCTGCTCTGACCAAATGAATAGAAAAAAAACACAAATAAAAAGTATGTTATGACATCACAGGTCCTCTCAAATTTTGGGTGACTGGCTCCCCGGCTATTAAGGCATATGTTGTGTCACAACCGGAATATGCGTGAAACATAGGCAGGGCTCGAGATTTGGGTTCCCCTAGGGCCTAGGCTATTGCAGTCTACCAAGCGGGCATCTGGGCCACCAGCACACGAAGCCACCAAGTGATTCCTTCTCCACAGAACTATGGGTGGGTTAAGGAAGAAGGGTCATGGGTGCCAGTTTGGCTGACCATTCCAGAGGTTTCCAGAGCTTGCAGAGAGCTGATCAGATGCACCTGTAAAGGTGACTGTAGTGTAGTACCTGGAAATGCAGTAATACAAATTTGGACTGTTCCCCACTTTGCAAATGCAATTGTGACAGCTAGGCAGAAAGCACAGCTTTGTTTCACACTATGATGCATATCCTTGTACTATAATGGAAAGGGGGAGCAAACCAATATATTTATCCGTCCGGCTTCTCCTACGAAACTTGGCAATTCTGCTCAGCAAGCCATCCTGGGAAGCAGTATAGGGGAAGGCCTCTCGGAGGAATTGAACACCCTTTCTTCATACCTGAAGGACTGCCGCCTCAAGCTCAGTGTTGAGAAGACTGTAGCAACAATGTTCCACCTCTACAAAAGGGAAGCAACTCGCCAAATCAACATCATGGTCGACGGTGCCCGGCTACAGTCCCAGTCCTCACCGACATACATGGAGTGAAGCTCGACAGAACACTGTCCTTTAAACAACACCTGGACAGTGTTAAGGGAAAGCCCGTGCCGCACTGATACAGCATCTAGATGGCACCACGTGGGGAGTCACCACAAAGACACTGCGCATCTCCACCGAGGCCCTAGTTTTCCCTGCCGCTGAATACTGTGCCTCAGCCTGGAATCGCCCCAGCAGAGGTCAGGCGAGAAGCAGCCACACTGGCCCTCACTCGGAAGGCACAGTTGAGCAAATCTCACCTCCTCCACAAGGTCGTCACGGAGACACCACAGCGTACGCATCTCAAGTCCCGGCGGCCCTTTGCCACACAGGCCCAGGAACTGCTCGGCACAACACCAGCCGACACCTCCAAGGCTTCCTGGGTGAAGGCAAGATGGAGGGACCAGTGGAAGGCAGCAGATCCTTCCAGGCTTCACTACTACATCGAAGATCTCACAGATGTTCCTGGCCAGCGCCTCCCCCGCAGGGAGTGGACAACCCTCAACCGCCTGAGGACGGGTGTGGGACGCTTTGGTGCATCCATGCACAAGTGGGGTCTCACAGACAGTGCCCACTGAGAATGTGGGGATCCATTACAGACTGTTGAACACGTGCTGACCAGCTTCCCCACATACCGGCCACCAAATAGTGATCAAGGCTTAATTGACCTAGACAATGACACACTGGACTGGCTTGCTGCAATGGAGCTGAAGGTCTAACAACATATACGACAGAAGAAGCACAAACAAATTCTACATGCCACAGGAATCCATCTGCACTACATTGCCTCCGCTCACCTGTCATATGTATTGTACAAATATTGCTTTTGTGTGCCATACTGTTATTGTGCAACATTTTGCTGTGACGCAAATTATATCACAATTTCCACATTCACCGACCCCTCCCCTTTTCACTTCACACACACACACACACACACACACGCACACGCAGCAGCACAGTATGGTACAGTACAGTATGGTACGGTACGGTAACGTACAGTACGGTACAGTAACATACAGTATGGTACAGTAACATACAGTATGGTACATTGCAGTACAATACAGTATGGTACAGTACAGTACAGTACAGTACAGTACAGTACAGTACAGTACAGTACAGTACAGTACAGTACAGTACAGTACAGTACAGCACAGTACAGTATTGTACAGTACGGTACAGTATGGTACAGTACAGTACGCTACAGTATGGTTCAGTACCGCACCCAAAATGTAGTCTGACTGAACAAGTGGGCACCCTGCACAAGTGGCCACCCGGACAACTGGCCACCTGGATGGTGTGGCGCGAGACCGTCCGATGGCCGGTCGAGTTATAGTTAATTTGTATGTATTCTTCATTGCAATAAAGGTGTTATTGATGATATTTCATGTTCTGTGACTTTAATAATGTCAAAATAAGTCAACTTTATCACATTTGGAAATAATCTTTTATTTTATGATGTATATAGTCTGAAAAATACTAGGCGGATTTTCACATATTTCACATATTGCATTGATAATAATGTCTTGCAATTTGATATTTAAAATAGATATTTGACAAGGGCTCCTAGGCTAAAATTCAATAACTGACCCTAACGAACCATCATGCAAAAAATTACGCTTTTATCCGCAATTGCACTATCCTTTCACTAAGCCTCCGGACTTAATTTCCACGCTTGCAAATGTGACACATGACTAGAGGTGAAGCAGTTCCACATGGGTCACAGAAGCAGACATTCGGTATAGGCCAATCAGAGGCAGGCGGGGTCGCGTCTTTGCCTCAACCATATTGCAGTTTTGAATCCTGGTAGAAGGCTCTCTATAGCTCAGAGCACGTTTACGCGTCTGTGAGAGGGACGCTTGTTTGTAAACAGCGTGGTGTCGCTGACAAGTGTTTATGGTGTTCCCTTCACTGCACTATGCTGCCGGTGAGTTTGACGTTGGCATGTTAAAGGAGAGTTTTGTGCTAGAAGGCTTTCTCACCTTTAGTTGCAGTTGTTTAGGACTCATAAAAGTGAGTTGTTATATTGTGAAAAAACCCATTATTGGCAATTTCCCCTATACCCCACCATAAGCCCTGAATGGGGTGCTGGATTGTGCTGATGCATGCATTTTTCCATCGCTCGAAAAATCCATTTTCTTTGTATATATCCTCTCTTCATAATGTAGATATTTTCCAAAGCGGCACACTTTACTTCATAGTTACGGCGTCGATATAGACGATTTTCGAGCGATGGAAATAAGCGAATTAGGACTACAATCCAGCGCCCCATTCAGGCCTCATGGTGGGGTATATAGCCTAGGGGAAATAGCCAATAATTGCGAAACTACTGGGTCGTTCTCGGCTGAAGAAGGGAGGCACAGCTGTGATATTTTGAGACGCTCCACTTGTACAGTGATTGGCTCTCAGCAGAGGTTGATTGGCGCATGGCCTTGTTAACCACTTAACCTGCACTCCAACCCCATGGCAGCATCCATATCTGTAGGGGGTGAACATATTAGCCAAAAATAGCAGGTAGGCCTGCTGTGACGGGTTGTGAGCTTGTAGATCTGTGAGTTTTGGTGAAGTACACAGCCAACTCATGTCTATATATTAAAGCTGCTATAAGCAATATTATGTCAACATTTTAATGAACTTCTTTTTTCTTCTTCTTGGTATTCAGACAGCCAGCAATGGGTAGAATGCTCCCAAAAAAAATGTTGTCTCTGCAATCTGCATTCAAAGATTTTCCTAGAAGCTTTTATTTGTCATTGGTCAATTTGCCTGTCTGCTTCCTGATTGGTTAGTCATTGCGACCAATGACAAAGCTTCTAGGAACATCTTTGAATGCAGATTGCGGCCCCTAGATGTGTCACAGAGACAAAATTTTTTGGGAGTGTTCTATCCATTGCTGGCTGTCTGAATACAAAAAAAAAGAAAAGAAAAAGGTCATTAAAATGTTGACATATTATTGCTTATAGCAGCTTTAAAGGTAGTGTAAGTGATTTACTTTGGTTAAAATAATTGTTAAAAACCTTTATCTTGTGTTTGTTCAGTAACAGGAGTCTCCATGTCTCTCGCTTTTATTAAACAGAAAATGCATTTTTAGAAACTGAAGCTGAAATACCAATGTTATCCAATCGGGATAGAGAAAGCAGTCACAATACAGATTAAACAAGTGGAATTGTAAGTGATTACAAAAAAAATGTATCTGTAAGATTTAGTAGGCCTATATATCCTATACCTGGAACTCAAACCCAGCTGAGCTATAAAGCCGTTTGGACCCTGTTGTAAACAAGTCTTAATGCATAATCATGGTTCGTCCACAAAATATTGACTTGTTGTGAAATGTACCCATTCTGTACTGTAAAATTAAAAAGAATCAATCAATCAATTGGGCTGGAGATACATTATGCTTTGAGCTTCATGCAATACCTCTTGTCAGTAGGTGTTCTACCTGACCCTATCTAAACAAAGTCTCAATGAAGGTAGACCAATTACAACCACCGCAGTTGTGTTAGTTATATTGTATCTACCAAGACTACCATGCAGCTTGGATAAAACTATGTTTTATTCACTACATACCTTATGGATTGGAGCGTTGACAGTGTTTTGTAACTGTGTTTTTTGGTCTTAAACAAATGGAAGTTATGGAACCATCCCACGTGTATATGCGCCCAGGCCATGCCGTGGATTCATTAGACTGCATAGTGCTATACAGTAGTAATTCTTCTACGGAACAACAGATTTGGCCAGAGAGCATGTGAGTGTGTACAGGAGAGGAGAGAGGGACTTGCAGCTATTTTTGTACCATGTGCCTCGGGCTCTGGTATAGTCTGTTTTTATCATGCAGTATACAGTAGCTAGATCTAACGTGCAAAGAGTGTTTCAAGGTAGGTTAGGCTAACAGTACATACAGCACAGTATAGGTCTTTCATACCCACTTTCAGCATCTGCAAAGTATAATCACCTTGAACGTGGCATGTGGAATTAGAATGGCACTACATTATACTGTATGCATTTGAATAACGTTGGAGAATAATAATTCATGATCATTTCATTCATTGTATTTACAATTTAGAGTAGGCTATATTTTGTATACCTGTTTTCTAATAATCTAGTCATTCTGCCAATCAATTCCTCCTCACACATGTCTGTGCCCCCCTGCTGTTGTTCCCTACTGGTTCACCTGTCAGTGAGGAGCCCCCACCGGGAGGACTTAGCGCTTCTGCGCGTGTTCCTCAACAACACTCCGTATGATGAGTTGACAAATGAATATCACCCCCCCCCCCCCCCCCCCAATACGGATAGACGCTTGGCCAAACTGGAGTGACCGCGGTATATTTCAACCCTCTAGACTCTGTGGTGGTGGGCTTTACCCCTGCACCACCGGAGTGCCCTCACATTATATTATATATGGCTGATTGACATTGTCCATAAATCTCATAAACTATTGTCAATAGGAGGAGGCCTCCTAGAGGAAGACCTGATTAGATGAGATAATTTATGTCTACTTATTTTTACTTTCTATTATTTATTCTTCATAATATAATACTGTAATCTTAGTTGAATCCCTATACATACATGCCCTATTCTCCGTCTGTATATCTGTCTCTCTGTCAGTCTATTATATTTAAACAGTATTATATAATATGAATTGTATCTAATGACTGTTAGAGTAAATAGCTGCCAGCTGAATAAGAAAACCTCCAATATGACTTTGTTATCAGTCTACTGCTGAAGTGATACTTGACTGAAATGTGAAATAGGCGAAATACGGCTAGACAAGAGCTCTGCTCTCATGTTCAGATTTCCATATTTATTGTTTGGAATCCATAGGGAGTTCAACTGAATGCCAATCGCGGAGCTGACTGACTCACTGAGACAAATATAGCATCTCCACAATATGATAAAACGACCCTGTGTGTAACCTCATTGATTCAAATCCACCTTTCAAACGTTTCTGTACCGATAGCTCACTATTGTATGTCGAGCCTCGATTCATAATCCTCCCCACTCCCCCAGCAGTGGTTCTGAAAGTGGGGTCAGGGGACCCTCAGGTGTCCTTGAGGGGGTTCTAGGGCCCCCATGTAGCAAAATGTGTCAATGATTGATTGATTGATTGATTGATTGATTGATTGATTGATTGATTGATTGATTGAATGAATATAGTTTATTAGACAGCAGAGTACAGTCAAACACTTGGGGATCTATTTTCGTCCATGCGAAACCCCTTATCCCTAAACTACCTTGTCTTTTTTTTACTATTTTGAAAAGCATTTTTGAATGCTAGAATGGTACCTCCCAGTCCCGGCAGAGTAGTTCAGGAGGAACGGATTGTGTGGCCCTGGTTTTTCCCTAATGGGACTGATCGAGGGTAGCTACTGGGACGTAAGTCGGGACTTGATCACCCCGGCTGGGTCACCTGAGTGAGGGGTATGATGTTGGGAGACCCGAAACCCCGATGACCTTGGGATACATCACTGGCCTATGTACAGAGTGAAAACACTTATAGGCCTATATATGTACAGAGTGAAAAAATATAAAAACACTTATAGGCCTATGTACAGAGTGAAAATATAAAAACACTGATAGGCCTATGTACAGAGTGAAAATATAAAAACACTTATAGGCCTATGTACAGAGTGAAAATATAAAAACACTGATAGGCCTATGTACAGAGTGAAAATATAAAAACACTTATAGGCCTATGTACAGAGTGAAAACACATCTAGGCCTATGTACAGAGTGAAAACACTTATAGGCCTATGTACAGAGTGAAAACACTTATAGGCCTATGTGTACAGAGTGAAAACACTTATAGGCCTATGTGTACAGAGTGAAAACACAGCTAGGCCTATGTACAGAGTGAAAACACATCTAGGCCTATGTACAGAGTGAAAACACATCTAGGCCTATGTACAGAGTGAAAACACTGATAGGCCTATGTACAGAGTGAAAACACATCTAGGCCTATGTACAGAGTGAAAACACTGATAGGCCTATGTACAGAGTGAAAACACTGATAGGCCTATGTACAGAGTGAAAACACATCTAGGCCTATGTACAGAGTGAAAACACATCTAGGCCTATGTACAGAGTGAAAACACTGATAGGCCTATATGTACAGAGTGAAAACACTGATAGGCCTATGTACAGAGTGAAAAAAGAAAGAAAGAAAGAAGGCGGTTGTAAAAATAGCAGCTCTTGTAGATCCGATTTTTTTCACACAAAATGACACATTTGGGTGTAAGTTTTGAATTATTTTTTACAACATACATAGATCTTGTATGGGGGTCACTGGCACAAAATATATCAACTTGAAGTTCCCTGATTTGAAAAAAGTTTGAAAACAGAATGTTGCAGCATGTGCTCCGTCACAACATAAAAACAGTAGTCCCTACTACCAGCTTTAAGAGTGGTTGGCCCTTTAATGCATCTGTCCTTTGACAAGACTGGATTTGTTTGTTAAGTAGGCAAGCACTGACGTGTGCCGTTAGCCCTCCTACACCTGACTGACATGTATAAACTGTTATATGAATTAATTTGCATAATTTGCACGCGTGCACGTGTGTGTGTGTGTGTGTGTGTGTGTGTGTGTGTGTGTGTGTGTGTGTGTGTGTGTGTGTGTGTGTGTGTGTGTGTGTGTGTGTGTGTGTGTGTGTGTGTGTGTGTGTGTGTGTGTGTGTGTGTGTGTGTGTGTGTGTGTGTGTGTGTGTGTGTGTGTGTGTGTGTGTGTGTGTGTGTGTGTGTGTGTGTGTGTGTGTGTGTGTGTGTGTGTGGTCTCACTTGTTCACATGCACTGCCTGTCTGTTCAACTCTGCATCAGACAGCCACTGACAGACATGGGAGACCACACCAGTGGAGAATTTATCCAATATACATGCAATATAGCGCTATACTATACCGCTATACAGTACCTATACTCTATTCACGCACGCACGCACGCACGCACGCACGCACGCCTTCACACCTTCACACCTTCCCATATACAAAGTCAGATTTGATCTGGTGTGAATGCATGCATTTCCATTGTGAACACAGAGTCAATTATAAGAGCCATGATTATTTTTGAAGCAGCCTAAAGGTGGGGGCACCTTCGAGCCATTAGCATGCCAATGTGTTTTAAAGGCCAATTTCACCCTGCGTGCCTCTGGAACAAAACCCCTGTGTGGATTTGCATTTCAACAGAATCTCACTTTTCAATGCCTGCTTATGAAACCCAGGCATCCCGTTTGTTTGTTTGCTCGCCTATTTCACATTAATTGGACTCTGGATGCAGACCAGCTCTGGCATAAAATGATCTTCATTGACAACATGCATAAAATTGCAGAAGTAAGCAAATGGATCATGGCAACATACTGTACGTGGAAAACATCCAGAATAGAGTTGATCATAGCGGTTTGGCTTATACATTTCCTACAGTACATACAGCTCTATATGTATTGGTGGACAAAGATAGTAGGCTACAGTGCTTGTGTGCTGATGTCATAACTATCGGCTTTGAGGAAAATATCTGCAAAAGCAGAAGGCCTGCACAGTCCAGATTAGACTAAAGTCTGGTGCAGGTCTCAATAATGCAATATGAAGAAGTAGCCAGCACACAATAGATGTCCCTTTCACGTGATTTATTTTACCTCTCATGGACAAGCAACGGGCGAGGTTCGACCTGATAGGCCCTCCTCAGCGGGCTCTATAGATGCATTTCCAGACAACGTCACACTGAAAAGAACTTGCATGCGCGCGCAGGTTGGGGGCAAAAGAAACCGATCGCTCATTAGATCCAACTAGAACGGTGCCCGTTGGGCACTGGCCTACTTGGAACGATGCAAGTTGGAAATGCATGCCCCACCCAGATATTATGCGTTGGAGCCTCTACAGCGCTGCCCGTTGGGCACTGGCCTACTTGGAACGATGCAATTGTAAATGCATGCCCCACCCAGATATTATGTCTGTCTCCATTTTGCCCATATATGGAGTTCTCTGTAAGGCATGCCCAAATATGGAGTATTTGCAGCCAGATTGTGGAGTTCTGTGTCAGGCATGCCCAAATATGGACGCTGGGCAGGGGCTTTTTGGGGCGGTTCTGGACAACCGTGGGTCCGACCGACTCAACACCAGGCACTGCACCCTCTGCTGGGGTGTGGAACATGTGTGTCGAATTTGAAGTTGGCGGGGCTAACAGTTCTTGAGTTACATGGATTACACACAGACAGACATATATACAGACGTGCATTTATAGGTGAAAGTGGTTTCAGCACTGACGTGTAAAAATGCATCGCATCAAACTTTCACATGCTGTTTTCCTCCCAGTGTGGAAGAAGAAGGTTTAGGGTGGATGTTTACTGTGATCTCTCTCACTCTTGAAATATATACCTTATTGGTTTATGTTCATGTGTCAACTTGTAGTGTAAACAATAATAGCGATTCTCAAAGCATTTGTCCCCCAAACTCCACCTCCAGTCGCAGAGGGAGCGCTTCCTATGATCACGGCTGCTTGATCGCGCAGCTGAAGTATATATCTGTCTCACTAGGGTGCGTATCGGCATTGACTGAACTGAAAGCAGCGCTTCCAAAACAACAGGTTTGGGGATCTGTTGGGAATTGATTACATGAAACCGGCACCTGTGCATGCAGTCTCACTGTTTGTAAACAAGAAACCCATCTATAGGAGGGATGTATTGTGTGATGTGCTCATTTCTAGAACTATAGGCTTTACCGTGGTACTCTCTCTCTCTCTCTCTCTCTCTCTCTCTCTCTTGTTCTGAATCAGGCAAGGTCAGGTGACTCTTGTTCTGAATCAGGCAAGGTCAGGTGACTGTATGTAGCCTACTTTATTATTGATGAGGTCTTTGTCTGCACTAGGCGGGATTATTGTTTATTATTATGATGTTACTCTTCTGTAGGCTACTTTGTTGTTGTACTTCTATCCGTAACTTTTACTGCTGTGCTGTCTCTGGCACCTGAATTTCCACAGTCACATCACATTTGTACTTGAATTGACGTATTCAAACGTATATATGTGCTTTTAAAATACTTTGTGGGGTGCCCGCTGGCCAGTCGTCCAGGCGCATGTCACATATAGGCTCTGGCCTGACAGCGTGTCGCGTGTTCGAGTCCCGTTCATGACGACCTTCGCTGCATGTCTCTCCCTCCCTCTTTCCTGTCCGTCTTCACTGTAACTGTCAATAAAGGCATAAGAGCCAAAAACAAACCTTTACAAAAACGATATACCGTATATACTTTCTATTCAAAACGACAAACTACAAAGTACGTTTTCTTTCTAATATTTAGTCTTGCTGTATTTAAATATTTTTCTGAATGAAAGAAAGACAAAAGATAGAGAAAACAGCACATCTACAAATGCGCGACGCGTCGCATCACACTTGCTTTGCGAGCTTGTAGAGTCAGACCTGCAATTTTCATTATATTTCAAATAGAGCTTAAGAGGTTAATTCATAATGTACTTTTCCCTTCCCAGAAATGTAGTGTAGTTAAAATAATAATACATATTTGCCTTTGAAATGTAGTGGCATGAAAGTCAGGTCAAGGTCAAGTTAAAGTATCCAAAAATATAAATACTAAAGTAGCCTACATCCATCCATCCACAAACACCAGAGGAGATATAGAATAGAATAGAATAGAATAGAATAGAATAGAATAGAGGGTAGTATTCATATTGCCCTCCAGGCACAAACGTTTGCGTAATGCTGCAACGAGTGCAGTAATTGCTGCAACGCTCTATTATGTGCCTGCCGCCACAGAGGTGCACGCCACTCCTGGAGAAAATGGATTCTCTATTCTTGCTCCTGTGAGAGGACAAATTAGAGCATTATATCCCTGTGTGTGTCCCCTCTTCCTCCCCGTTCAATGGGAGTGTGTTTAATGACAGCTGGGGACTCTCGGCGACCCCGCCCCTTTACAGAGGGAACTAATTAGCGGGTTCCAGCCTGTCACTGCTGCCACCATATGGGTTTCTCCCACAATGCAATGCACCGTGCCAATGTCAGCCCAGTGTGTGCAGGACCTCACAGGTGGAAGAGAGAGGGGGAGAGGGAAGAAAAACAAACGATATACCCCGCCTCCCTCTCTCTGTTTCTCTCGTTGTCATTGGTTTATCTGTGCAGCTATATGAATCTATGTACGCTTACTTGGTTAATCAAGTTGAATTTTTAAACACGCTTCTCAATTCATTGATTAAACAAAAACATTATCGATAGAATAATCGCTAACAAAATAATCAATACTTGCAGCCTTATAATACTGTACATACATACATACATACATACATACATACATACATACATACATACATACATACATACATACATACATACATACATACATACATACATGCATGCGTACGTACGTTTTATGTATGTATACATGGGGGTGCCTACCTGTCAAGCCCTTCTAAGAAACTTAATGTACAAATTCATGTGTCGACTAGAGGAGTCTGACAACTGTGTCATCAGGTTGTTAACCAACCCTGTGAAGAGCTCTAATTGGTTCTCTTCCATGATTTGGAGACATTGGCGAAACTGCCTCTACAGGCTGTGAGCATATGTATGTATGTATGTATGTATGTATGTATGTATGTATGTATGTATGTATGTATGTATGTATGTATGTATGTATGTATGTATGTATGTATGTATGTATGTATGTATGTATGTATGTATGTATGTATGTATATATGTATATTTTAATTTTTCTATTTTTAATTTGTTTTATTATTTACTGTCCTTTGTTCCTCTGTATGTGATCTGGACCATGAGTCTGCAATAAAGATTGAATTGAATTGAATTGAATACATACATACATACATACATACATACATACATACATACATACATACATACATACATACATACATACATACATACATACATACATACATACATACAGTCCATCCACCCATCCATCCATCCACCCATCCATCCACCCATCCATCCATCCATCCATCCATCCATCCATCCATCCATCCATATACATTTATACTGTACATCATTGTTATTCATGTGTATTGGATCTTATTTGAAAAACTAGTTATTACTGTCCTTCATTTAATGGTTACCATTTAAGATCAGTGCAGTTAACTGTACACAAATGGATTATGTATATGGATTTTCCATAACAGAACTAGTTGCCGAGCTATATACTATTAGTGATTATGCTACAATGCTCATGTAGGCTACTGTAATTAGCTTGAGAATAATATCCCTATAAAGGGTTTAGCTCCAGACATCTTTTATAGCGTTGACGCGATATTAGGACAAGTAGATAAGAGTATAATTTCAGTGCCATTTCCAAACTAGTTTGGAATTGTATCTGGATGCGGTGTCGCTCAAACAAAACCATTAAACAATAAAGTGCTCGCCAGAGCAAATGCGTTCCTCAAAGACAATTTCTTGTATTGGAATGCTTTGTGCCTGCAGCATTGGAATGCTTTGTGCCTGCAGCATTCAATAAACGTGGCTCCGCTGAGCATGGCCACAACAATAACAATAAAAGTTATGAGGTGTGCTCTATCTTAGACAGGATGCTGGATAATGCTACACCCATAGAAAGCATGCCACATATGTTTAAACCATTAGGGCCTTGGAACGCATCTGTGTCACCTTAGCTTTTAACCACTTTAACCATTATTTTAAACTTAAGACGTTAAAATAGTGAAACATCGTGAAAACGTGTGCAAATCTTTTAATATTCACAGCAAACGTTTTTAACTCATAACTTTGCTTCTGTGGGGGTCCCTGGAACAACATATTTTCAGATAGGGGGTCGGCGGCCAAATACATTTTGGGGGTAGTGGACATGAAAACGTTTGAGCACCACTGATATAGAAAAGCTAGGTTTTTCAGAAAACTGAAACTCATGATTTAGAAGACCTTTGTAGAAATGGTTCCTCAAGTCTCAATGGGCACCCATTCTGGACGGGAACCCGTTTTGGTGTTTTAACTAAGCATTATTTAGCTATTGAAAAATAGCAGATCTACAAGCTCATAGCGCGCCACCGAGTGGCGCGCTACAAGCTTGTAGGTCTGCTATTTTTGAAAAATCGTGAAAATGTTGCACAAATCTTTGAATATATATTCTTTTAGAATACTTTTTACTTATTTCGACGTCAGGCCTAAATGGGTTAAAGAAAAGCTGGACATTTAGCCACTCATTCATAAGCAGTGGTTGTAAAGCATTTATGTCGAAGGCACGTACGCTATCGAGCAAGTCCTAATCTCTCTTATCACTCTATCACTATATATTTTTATTTATGTTACTAATGCCAAATAAAATGTGACAATTAAATCTATAACTCATGAAATATGTATAATTCATTGTTTTGAAACGTTGCAAAATTACATAAAAAGCACCATAAAAACACTCTTATACAATATACAATAAAAACAATGAAAAGAGTGTGTGTGTGTCTGTGTGTCTGTGTGTGTGTGTGTGTGTGTGTGTGTGTGTGTGTGTGTGTGTGTGTGTGTGTGTGTGTGTGTGTGTGTGTGTGTGTGCGTGCGTGCGTGCGTGCGTGCGTGCGTGCGCGCGCCCGTGCCTGCGTGTGTGCGTGCGTGTGTGCGTGCGTGCGTGCGTGCGTGCGTGCGTGCGTGCGTGCGTGCGTCAGACTCAGAACAAGCTAGCTGCACAAATTGAGATGCACTGGCAAGTGGCAATGCAGACTATTTTGCATTTAAACAGTAATCTATTTGTATATATTGAAGTAATAATGTGTGGTTGTCATACACCTGCACCTGGCTTGTGGCACACACCAGTGTGCCTGGGCATATAGGGAACCACTGAATACAGTATACCTCCATAAAATATGAATACAATTCCACCTGAATATTGAATTAAAATGGGTTTCACTGTAACATCGGTTCCTGTATTAAGGTCTACTCTTAAGCTCAGCGGGAGAGCTCGAAGTGCCATGAGTGCAGAATATTGTACATTGGATGGTAAGAAAAGGGCTTTAAAGTACATATCAAAGGAGAAAGGCATGTCAATTATTTATCAAAGTGAGGGTGAAATCACAAGCAGCAGACACAAACAGAAGTATGGAGGCACAGGATGCCAAGACACATGTGATGACAGCCGGAATAAAATCATTAAATAGCCTATATTCAGATACAATTGTATGTATGCAACAAAAACATCACAGAGAGCATTGGATTGCAGTTTGAATGAGTGAATCCACGTCCACATAACAATTAAGCTCTACGTGACGTGATATAGCCTTGGGCTACTTTGACGTGATCTTGTAGATGTGCTACTTGTACTGTGAAGAAAGGCCAACTGACCACAATTAAGAACAGCTGATTGGCATCTAGGGGGTCGGTCAATCAATACTCCGACCTAGCCTATCCTAGCCGGATTCCCCAACTAGTTGTCAGCCGTATCACATGTGTAATCAGCACAGTCGGGTATAAGAGCAGGTGAAGCTAGTCAGTGTGTTTTTTCATTTCGAATACAGACCAGTGACCACAGTGTGAGTACTGTCTCTTCACCAACCTGTACAACCTGAATCATCAAACCAAACAATAATCCTTCTTTGCCCTTCTTCCTACTAACACTCTCAAATAATATTAAATTAGTTTAGAACATTTAACAATATAATGATATGCCCAAAATAGAATAAAACAGGTAGAACGTAGAATGCATAAATTATGTAAAGGAGCATTGATGAGCTAAGCAGTGATCAGTAATGCCTTCACTTTCTTTTAGTGCAAAACCGGAACAGACCGTTCACGTGTAGACTGAGATTAAAGTGGTCCTTGTTGTGACCCATAAAAAGGCTGGCAATACTTTACAGTATAGTAGCCTACAGTACGGTACTGCATGGAAGCATCAGCAACGATGTTTATTTGCTGTAAAAGGTCATCTTCTCCACATATACAGTAGCAGGTATGTGCTGTACAGTGCTGTATTCTGCATGCTGTCTGAGCTGCTAGTATCCCCGCTGACCACACTCATTTACAGCCTACACACAATGGATTGTACTGCACACACAAACATGTGTGTCTGCATGTCATAATATTGCCTTTATTTGGCTCCACTGCATTCATTAATAATAATGTACAGTACTGAGGACATAAATAGGCACATGCACAGTCACATACACGCACGCAGACACACACACCACAGCATGTCACACCACGCATGTAGCCATATATGCTCAAAGCCAGGCCAAGATCTCAATAAGCTCAGTTTATTGAGATTTCTTTCTTCAAAGGAATAACAAAATTGCGTTGAAACCTCCAAATTGAAACAAATAATTACTCGAAACAAACGATTGCCTAAGCAACAGACGACAACGATGACCAGAGCGCTGAACCGTGGAGTTGATTAGCGTTGCCTTCACACAGCCATTTATCACCCTGAAACGCTGCGGTGCGCGGGAGCCCAGCGCGAGGCGGGGACACGACGCACGCACGCAGACGTGTAGCTCCTCTGTCTCCAACGAGAACAGACGCCTTGCTCTGCCTCCCGCAACGTCTCCATCTGCTGCGCGTGAAAGGCAACAGTGGTGGAAAGTAACTAAGTACATTTACTCAAGTAGCCTACTGTACTTGATTTTCTTACATTTATATCCCACAATTCAGGCCATATCCCACCACCATTGACTGTGAGTAGCCTATGTCGCGAGACTCGCGACATCCTCACTCTCACAGATAGGTGATTTCATCCCCCTCACTTTTGACCACCCGACTGACTTGTTTCTTTTTGAGTGGTGCAACCACTCCAAGGAACAGCAATGTCCGTGACTATGTGACTATGTTACTATGTTTAGAGTACCAGTAGGGGCAAAAGTGGCGCCAGAAACAGAGAGAGAGAGAGAGATAGTGCTGCACTGTTGCCTGCTAATGAGAGAGAGAGAGAAACAGCAATGTCCGTGACTATGTGACTATGTTACTATGTTTAGAGTACCAGTAGGGGCAAAAGTGGCGCCAGAAACAGAGAGAGAGAGATAGTGCTGCACTGTTGCCTGCTAATGAGAGAGAGAGAGAGAGGGAGAGGGAGAGGGAGAGAGGGGGAGAGAGAGAGAGGGGGAGAGGGGAGTTGCACCACTCAGTTCACACAGGTCTGATTTCTTTTCACTTGGATATCAGCAACAACTCTGTTTCTCCTATATGAAAGCCATAGAGCACCGAAGTCTGACGTCAATATCGGTAGAGGGCGCAAATCCACGGGTTCATGTACAGTACTTTTTATTTTTGTAATCCCCATAGGGGGATTTTAGATTGCCTCATATAAGAACTATGTTTGAAAAATAAACAAATCATCCAGGCCGCTTCACTCATATGGATATGAATAATCAACTGACTGAGAGAAAACGCTAATGTTACTGCTGCTGAATTAGTTACATTTTCGCTAGAAACAGACTGTATCATATATGAGTGACTGACTGTCGCAAACGATACAGAGACACCTCCCTGACAATAACGCCGAGACAGCTTGTTTATTTTTGGACCACAATGCTTATAGTAGACGATATGACCCCATGTTATTCTCCATAGAGAAATTACCGTGAACCAGGGGAATCAAGGGGATGAGCGAGTGACGTCAGACTCAGGACTCTATTGGCCAATTTAAGATTGATTGAACGGCGACTGTGCCATTTTTGCCTCGTCAAAGCATGCCTACCTGGGAATTTTGGCTGGAAATAGGCTAAAAATAGTCCAAGCCTGACAGGGGGTAGTTTCCCCAGTTGGACGTAGCCCGTGGAAGGAAGTAAGGAACACTCCAACCAATTCCTTTTCTCTCCATCAGGTCGCCCAGGCTGGCCAGACAGTTTTAGAGACCAGGATTACTGCATGTTTTTTGTGAGGGTACCTACCCTAGTAGGGGACACGGTGAGATCATGCACACTCCACACAGAAAGACCCTTTCACCAACCCCGCCTAGGGTATGGGCACTGAACACGACCCCAGCACTCACAGCGTCCCCAGGGGGAATCGAACCCAGGACCTTCTAGCTGTGAGGCGACAGCGCTACCGACTGCACCACTGTGGCGAGTACTGTACTCAATTTGATAACATTTTGAGGTATTTTGACTTTACTGGAGTATTTGCAGTTTTCAGTACTTTTACTTCTACTCCACTCCAGAGGCAAATGTACTTTTACTCCACTACAATTATTTGAAAACTTTAGTTACCAGTTACTTTGTAGATTTGAATGATCATTACCAAGACGCCCTGAGGGCATGCACGCATCCGCCTGGGTGATGGCAGACTGCTGGACGAGCGCTGGCGCATTGGCATGGGGGGTCAGATCAACATATGGAATTAATTTTGTACTGGCCATATAGTGTACAGGGTTCGATGAGGTCAGATCAACATATAGAATGTCAGAACAGGAAGCACGGGGTGGGGTAGGATCAACATATGGAATGTCAGAACAGGTCAGCTCCATATATGGAGATCTAAGGGTTTAAGGTCACTAGAGTAACTAAGGGACGGACAAACGAACGGGAGATGCAGGTTGTCATAGTAAATGTGACCCTATGGTCGTAACAAAACATACATAAACCACTTCAGCCCTATTTAAACTTTGGCTATTTGAAAATAGCCGATCTACAAGCTCACAACAAGCTGTTGTGAGCATATAGAGATCGGCTATATTTTTAACAAATTTCACGCATAATGATACCTTGTTCTTGCACATTCTGTACAATTAGTATACTCTTGTGTTTGGTATTTTGATGCCATTACTTTTCTACTTTTACTCAAGTAAATTTCACGGACAATTACCAGACTTTTACTTGTAACATAGTATCTCTATATTGCAGCAATTTATACTTTTACTTAGGTGAAGAAATGTAGTTCTTCCACCAGCTGCGCTTGAAAGGTACAACAAAGCACCACACTGCGGGCCAGAACACGCACGCACACACGCACGCACGCACGCACGCACGCACGCACGCACACACGCACGCACGCACGCACGCACGCACGCACACACACACACACACACACACACACACACCGCCCTAGCATGTAACACTGTGCAACAGTTTCTATTTGACACAATTCACACCTGCCGCTCGATACTCTTGCACTTGTTATTTTTGCCAGCTGCTGTTGTAATCATGAAGTGCATTTGATATGGTCTGAGCAAGTGTTCCAAAATGACACCCCTGTGACTCTGCTTTCATGTTATAGTCCATGCTCTTCTAAGTAAGTGGTTCTCAATGTGGGGTTTGAGGACCCCCCCACGGAAAAAGTACAAGACATGCTCATCCAACCCAAACTTGGGCAGGTGCCGAGCGGTGAGTATAGTAGTAGTATACACAGATAAGGAAATGAAGATACTCACACACTGTGGGCTCCGATGCTAGTGAAGTGCCTTTATTTGCACAAAAAAGTTGACTGTGACGTTTCGAGCGCAATGCTCTTCCTCAGACTCTTCCTCAGGGGGGTTTGAGGACCCCCCCCAGGGGTCCTTGAGGGGTTCCATGGGGGGGTCCCCAGCTACATTTCTTTACACCTTGAATGCACCGGAAATTTTCAAAATAAAGGCCCTATAGTGCCAAGCAGATTGGGCAGATTTTACTCTGAAAAGCCTCGCCCCAAAAGGGCGAGGTCGCGTGCACGCATCCGCCTGGTTGACATCCGACTGCTGGGCGAGCGCTGACGCTTTGGCATGGGGGGGGGGGCAGTACAGAATTATGGAATTAATTCTGTACTGGCCATATATGGAGCGTGTCTTGAGTGTACAGGGTTTGATGTGGTCAGATCAACATATGGAATGTCAGAACAGGTCATCTCCATAAATGGAGATCTAAGGGTGGCAGCGGGGGCAGTGTCTGATGAGGGCCCAGTTAGGGCCGGGCCTTAATTGTCGGGCCTGTTGAGAACTCTAGTTTTTTCTGGCTGCCGGGCACGGCTGCACTAATAACTTTGGGGAAGGCCACGTGATGATGTCAAGTGATGTCACGAGGCATGACCTGGGGTGACCAACCAACCAAACAACTGACTGTCTGACCTGCGGTCTCAACAAAGTAGCTAGTAACTAAAAATGTCAAATAATTGTAGCGGGGTAAAAGTAGGAAATTGGAAATTGGAAAAAGCCTACTCAAGAAAAGTACAAATACCCCAAAACTGTAAATGTACTTAGTTTCTTTACACCACGTGTCCAACAGACGATGTCTGCTCTGCACTGAACACACGCTTCAGAGAACCACAATAATCCATAATATAATATGTATCAAGAATAATAAAAGTCCAGCTGCAGGGCATGTCTTAATGACCCCTCAGGCTCTCCACACATGCTCCAGAGGTGCTGCCTGAATGCCAGACACTTTAAATCCCATTACCTCCACATCTGTGTGTGTGTGTGTGTGTGCGTGTGCGTGTGCGTGTGCGTGTGCGTGTGCGTGTGTGCGTGCGTGCGTGCGTGCGTGCGTGCGTTTTTGGGGCGGTGGGGTGGGGGGGAGGGGTAACAATTGGTAATAGAGTGCAGGGGGCACACATGCAGTATTTCTCTTCATCAAGGCCTAAATAATGCAGGAGAGTCACATGAATAATTTTCCCTCTAATGGATATTGCATGCTCAGAGAGGATTTGCAGTTCCAGTTTTAAAAAATTTAGCATGTGAAATGATGCGTCGCTATGTGACAAAGTGATTTCTTTCTGGGGCTCGAAGGAGAGAGTCCTGCAGATGCATGCATCAGAGAAAAAGACCGAGGGAGAGAGGAGATAGAGACAGACAGACAGGCTGCGCCGTAGGCGGTTGATGAGGGGGGGTGAGGCGTAGTGGTGAAGACAGAAGCTCTGACTATTCCCACTGCGTACAACAAGCATCAAATTACTTAACAATGTCAGGCCAAGCATCAGAACGCTCCTCTTGAACACCACCGCTGTTGTATTCCATCTAATTGTCAGACATTAAATTGGCTGCAAATCATTTGTGCTGTTGAACTACTGAGCAGCAACTTCTAGAGCTGTACGTTGCTTGTCGACAGGAGCCTTGATTAACTGGAAATGAGACGCCAGGGCCTTTGAGGGGAGAAAGCGGCACCTGAGTCTGCTTCTTACAATGTGCAATGTCTATTGTGATGATTATGTGTTGATACATTTAAGTTAATGTATCTTTGGCCATCTTTATGTCAGTACTGCAAACCTCGTTGAAGAGGGGTTAAGCTGAGGGCCGCGGTGAGTGGCGGCAGTGAGCCGCTGCTGACGTCGGAACAAAAAAGCATAATCTTAGAAGGCCATCGCTGGTTTTGTGGGACGGATCCCTTACCCCGTGAAATTCCAATTTTCGTCTCTGATTAGAAATCAATAGATGAGAAGCTGAACATTTGAGAGTGGAATGAAGAGATTGAATTTCCCGTCTGTCTGAATATAGGGCTGCTCATGCGTCATCTGAACTATGCAAAGGCACATCATGCATTCAAAATGCACCCTGTCAACAGCGGCAGGTATGGGAAGGAGACACGACAGCCTATGGCAATTCAAAAAGCATATCCGATAAGGCAGTCATAATAGCGTGATGGATGAACTTTAACAATACAATACGATGCCTATTCTCCCCGTGCTGTCATAGTGTTTCATAACTTGCAGGGACATATCTGTCGGGCTGTATAGAGGAAATGGCAGATGCATATTATCGGTCTACATAGCCCCGGTATAAAGGACACAGACTCATTTTCAGTCTTTTTCAGCCTCTGTGATGCTACCTGCTTCCACCAGCTTGACATGCAATATGCATTATGCTATCAAAGTAAAAATCAGGCATAAAAGTTTAATGAATACAGGAATAGAGGGGGCTGGCTGGCTGCACGAAAGAGTGGTTGATTCGCTGAAGGCAATGTGGAATTGTTTTAGAGAGAGGCGTATCGGACAAGGAACAGGAAACCTAGAGAGGAAGAAGAGAAATTGCTCTAGGCATTTAGGCTTCATGTGTGGATCTAAGAGCCAACACTGCAATTATAGCCTACATACCACTGGGTAAGGACATGGCTACAATTCACAAAGCTCATTTCTATGCTTTGAACAGAGACACACGGCTTTGCCTTAGGACTTCACAGCACAGGTGGAAGGCGTGGTGAAATGCACTGTTTTTGTAGAGCTTTTAAAGTAGTTGAATAAATGAATAAAGGTGTACACTTTACTTTATGGACGGTAGTTGACTTCTTGCCAGTGGGAATAAGTACTCTTAAGTACTCATTTTTTAGTTACGTAAAAGTATCAATACTGCAATGTAGAAATACTCTCTGTCTGTTAATCGAAATTGACTTGTATAAGTATTGTCACCAAAATGTATTTAAAGTATAAAGTAATAGTGCTACTACTCATTATGCAGAAGGTCCCATTTCACACGTTTTGAAATGTCTAAAAATCTTTTCAAAACATCACATAGCAGATCTACAGTACAAGCTCACAATGCATCCCGTTGCATCCGGACACATTGTGAACATTGTAGATCTGCTATTTCCAAATGGCCAAAATGTATATAGGGCTGAAGTGGTTAATGTATGTTTTGTAATATTATTCCAAATCTACAAAGTAACTAAAGTTTTCAAATAAATGTAGTGCAGTAAAAGTACAATATTTGGATCCGACATGTACGTAGTGGAGTAGAAAAGTAAAAGTATTGGAAATTGGAAATGCTCAAGTAAAATACAAATAACTCAAAATTGTACTTAAGTACAGTACTAAGTAAATGTTACTTTCCACCACTGCTTCTTGTCCTTGGGGAGCAAAAAAAAGGGTCTTGTGAGTTTATCTTTAATTGCTCGTCTGTAAACTTACTTTCATGAGCCAAATTCTGTTATCACAGTCGAGCGGTGCGCCGAGACTTCCGCCCCAAATTGGTTAAAGCACCCTATAGCAGTGAGCTAAGTTTGACCCCGGTCGACGGGCAACCTATTTTGAAATGAGATTGCCCCCCGATTTACCTCCACGCAGCAGACAGCATCACCAAGTTAGCCCGCGCCGGGCTGGAGTTGCTAGGCAACTGAAGACACTTGCTGCAGACAGGACTGAAATGGGTCTTTGATTCAAGGAAAGATCTTACATAATGCCCAACAGGAGAGAAATTTCACACAATTACGTTAGATTGTGTCCATAAATCGAGTTTGATGGAAAATATCGTTAGTTTGTGACATTATGTTCCGCCAATGTTGTCACCTCGCATAATGCAGTTTTCATGTTTATTCAAATTGGTTTCTCCACCTAAATATGTCTCAGTGTTATTAATGGGGGGCATTGACACATGTGTGCACGTGCGGACAAGCACGCAGGCACACATCAGCACTGTGGCTCATATACTGAGAGTATATAGTACATATTTGTAGTGGAGTAAAAGTAGAAATGTAAAGTATCAAAAATGAAAATCACACCTGTGTGAACTGAGCGGTGCAGAGTGTGTGTGTGTGTGTGTGTGTGTGTGTGTGTGTGTGTGTGTGTGTGTGTGTGTGTGTGTGCGTGCAACCCGAATGCGACCCTTACTGCTCAGTGTGAAGGACCCAGCTGCAGGGGTCAATGGGTCGTACTCAGACATATACACACTCATGGGAGCGGTTGGCACCTCTCAAAAATACAATGATCTCAAAATGTTACTTACGTACAGTAGCCTACTTGAGTAAATGTACTTGGTTACGCGCATGCACGTGCACGCACGCACGCACGCACGCACGCACGCACGCACGCACGCACGCACGCACGCACGCACGCACGCACGCACGCGCACACACACACACACACACACACACACACACACACACACACACACACACACACACACACACACAGTGGTCAACATAATGGTACCAGTGGCAGTAACTGAAGCCCGCGGCTCATTATGAACAGTGCCAGTGCCTGCAGAGCGGTTTAGCAGTCATTCGGTGCACACGAAGCCATAGGTCTATGTGACTAATATGTTAATTGTAGTTCATCTCGTTAACATAATATGTAGGCAGCCAGTAATTACCATTTTCTATATGTGGCTGTATGTGCTGCGTGGACCCGGGGGAAATTAGTGAGGTTAGAGGGCATACACTCTCTCTAGCTCCATGCTGTGGGTGACCTGCAGCTTGCTCTGCTATGGGGACATTACGGGACATGGGCTGCAGGGAATACATAGCTGATATGTCTATGTGCTGGGACTTCATATGTCATTTCATTCAGTGGAAAAGACCATAAAGATAAATATTCATTATCCACAACTGCACTATAGTCCCTCTCTCCCAGAATGTATCAGTGAGATTAATGTATATGTTATACTCCAGTCATTCAGGATTGGATTTACCCCTTTGTGGTGGGCTCAAACGTGAACAGACACTGACCCCTGCTGTATATAAGCGGCATTGCCGAGCTCAAGATTGGACATCTATTTTGAATTCTCAATGTGTTTTGTTTTGATGCCTCAACTCTTCTGCCATATTTTAAAGCATATGCAACTTGGGGTAGGCATATGGTTAACTATACCCTGGGACGTATCTTCAGTGATGTTTCCTGAGGTCAACGAGGTTTCGGGTCTTCCAACATCATACCCCTCACTCAGGCGACCCAGCCGGGGTTGATCAAATCCCGACTTACGTCCCAGTAGCTACCCTCGATCAGTCCATCAGGGAATGAGCAAGGCCACACAATCCGTTGCTCCGGAACTACTCTGCCGGGACTGGGATAACCAAAATCTGGCGCGTGGAAGGACTAGGCTCTGTGGGTTGACTCCTGTCCGGGCCCCTCCTACGTCTCACCAGGTCCACTCCTGCTCTCACCAGGCCCAGGACCTGTGCGTTGCACCAGACTCCCAGCACCAGGCACTCCATTCAGGAGTGGTGGATTATAATGGCCCTCCTAAAGGCCTCACCGAGGTTTGTTGGGCTTCCTCCTCACGGAGTACACAGGATGGGGCACTAACCCATACTGCTCACCCGGGTGCCGGTTAAGTATAGTTTCAGTGAAGTTAAAGGTTAGGGTTTGGACGCAATCAAGGCGTTTGAAACACCTGGGAAAGAGGGAGTCCCGTTATAATACAAAGAAAGTAATTAGGCAATTATATTATTACAAGAGGGTGTGCTTTACCGTCATTAATGCACGCCTGTGTTGCTGCAGGAACGCCCGCACGGCGAGTTCTGTAGGCAGCGCCGAAGTGCATTAACGGTATAGCACACCATCGAGTGTAATATTGTGATTATACAACAGTTACCTGTAACAAACCACGTTGACTCAATTTCATTAAAACTAAGATATTTACTAAAACATTATAGTGACAGGTGTAGCCACTACGACCACAAAAATAGGCCTAGACTAGCAACCCAGTCGGCTCTGCTCTGGGAGAACAGTGCAGCTGATTTTTATGTTTTTATTAGACGTTCCATCATGCTCGTTTGAAGCACGGCTAGATGGCTGTTTCCAAAGCAAAATGTGTTAATATCATGCAATGCATTATGAGCTTGTAGATCACCTATTTTCAGAAAATCATGGATATGTTTGAAAGATTTAGAATGTTGTTGTTTTTTTGTTTTTTTTATATTATCATGAAAAACGTTGATCATGTGTGTTGACTGTTGAGTGTTTGGTTCAGTAACCAAAGTTCAGTTTTTTGGACTTAAAGCTGTAGGAAATAGGCTTACTTGCCATTAATATAGTGGTTGCAAAGATATTAATTGATTGCCCGAGTCACCTCTGGTTTTGGTGAATATTAAGTAGTTCCGCCCATTTGGTGGGGGTCTGGGGGCCACTAAACTAGCATAATTTGCTAGTTTTTCCACCACTGTTAAAATGTCTAAGGCCCGACTCACACGTGCACAACAGATTGATGATATGCTTGTTGTATGAGATGTATAGCTGATGCAAGCTCGCAATGCATTTCCAATGGGAGTCACATGGTTTGACACAACATTTGTGTTGTATGAGGGGGAGGGGGGAAGTCGAAACACAGCCGAAAGCCATACAACAGTCCAAAATGTTGTATCAAACCATGTGACTTCCATTGGAAATGCATTGGGGCGGCCATGACACTTACATCTTGCTTACATCTAGCATGCATCAATGTTGTATGCTAGATCGAAAGGTGTGAGTGAGGCCTAAAACAAATGTCATGTAAAGTCCTGATACCAAGGGACTGAAGTGACTATCTATAGCCACTAGAGCCCACTGCATAACCACTAATAGAACAGAGGCCTCCTCAGGGTGTGAACACAGAATACAGTGAATGGATTATATTTAAATCAGTGGTGGAAAGTAACTAAGTGCATTTACTCAAGTACTATACACAAGTACAATTTGAGGTATTTGTACTTTACTTGAGTATTTTCAATTTAAAATAATTGTACTTCTACTGGTCTCCACTACGTTCACGTGCGTTCTGACTTGAATTTAAATATTCGCCTCGGTTCGTCCCGTTTGTGCTGCGCCAGGTCACGCCGCGCCCATTCGCGACGCTCGCGCAACTTCTCGTCTTTGCATTGACTATTGCTCTTTTACTCCACAACAATTATTTGAAAACTTTAGACTAGTTACTTTGTAGAATTGGATTACCGGTATTACAACAGATTATACATTAAGCACTTCAGCCGTACATTTCGGCCATTTGAAAATACATTTTGAAGCCAATACTTTTGTAGGCTACTTTTACTCAAGTAAATGTTGAAATGTTGTAGGCCTATTTCTACATTGCAGTATTGATACTTTTACTCAAGTAAGGATTGCAATGCAGCAACCCAAAATGCACACAGTCATCATAATCACACACACATGGTCAAGGTTTTGATAATTGAGTAGTTCAATGATCTGGTACTTTAGGCTATGTAAAACATTGACCATTTAAGCCCTGTTTTATATTTAGGTTATAAAAGAATCTCGCAATCTCACACTCACAACAACAATTTTAAACATTTGAGTACTTTTACTTTGGTACAAAGTATTTTTTTAATGCCATAACGTTTGAAGACAGGACTTTTACTTGTTGTAAAGTAGTAATTTTTCCACGGTATACCTCTGCCACGAACAGGCGTGGCAGATGCACCATCTCTGGCTAGAGGTTGTTAGGGTCACCTGTGAGCAGAACGCAGGAGGACTTAATGGCAGTCGCCATGGTCATAATGACACAATTATCACATTGGACTCGTCACAGTGTTAAGCCCTCGTTTAGGGCAACGGAGCAGAGCAGTGTTCGATCTGTTTGTCAATGGCTTCTGTGTGTGTGTGTGTGTGTGTGTGTGTGTGTGTGTGTGTGTGTGTGTGCGCGCGTGTGTGCGTGCGTTCGTGCTTGCGTGCGTGCGTGCGTGAAAAAAATAAAGTGTAAAGGTACATATAGTATAGGGTGCATTCGGAAATGCGTACCGGGAGCGGCTATTAGTTTGTATTGGCAATGATAATAATAATAAACAATACAAACTCACCATCTCACCTACTGAGCGCTCAGTAGGCCTACTGCCTATTTCCGAACGCACCATTAAGGTCTCTTCATCATACTCCAGTTTTAGGTAATTGTGACCACCGAAAACTACAACATGACGTCACGCCGCGCCTGCAGTGTTAAGCGACTCACCACTCACCCAAACACGTCTCTCTGTTTTTACTAACAGTGGTCACCTTATCACCAAAAAATGGAGTATGATTAGGCCTTTAGTTACCTTCCAGCACTGTTGGTTTGTTTTTTGTCATGCGGGTGATCTTCACGCCATTATGCCAGTTCTCCGTTCACCCCCACAGAGGGAAGGGGTGCCCGGGTGCATGTGTTTGGTCCGACGTACTAACAGTCCGACAGGCAGGAGTACCTATAGGGTTTGGGGGTATACCCCCAAACCCTAACCTAACCTTATAACTGCAAGCGGAAACCACGGGCGAGTTTTAAGCGGCCACGTATGTGTCTTAACCAGCCATGCATGCCGGGAGCCACGGGTGAATCTTAACCGGCCACGAATGTGTCTTAACTAGCCACACATGTTGTCGGACTGTTGCTTGTCGGACTGTTAGTCCGTCTGACCAAATATGCGCCCGGGAGGAAAGCCATTTCTCCATTCAGCCCCTGTAGTATAGGAGGGAAGCCATTTCTCCATTCAGCCCCTGTAGTATGCTAGGAGGGAAGCCATTAATTTTCTCCATTCAGCCCCTGTAGTATGCTAGGAGGGAAGCCATTTCTCCATTCAGCCCCTGTAGTATGCTAGGAGGGAAGCCATTTCTCCATTCAGCCCCTGTAGTATGCTAGGAGGGAAGCCATTTCTCCATTCAGCCCCTGTAGTATGCTAGGAGGGAAGCCATTTCTCCATTCAGCCCCTGTAGTATAGGAGGGAAGACATTTCTCCATTCAGCCCCTGTAGTATGCTAGGAGGGAAGCCATTTCTCCATTCAGCCCCTGTAGTATGCTAGGAGGGAAGCCATTTCTCCATTCAGCCCCTGTAGTATGCTAGGAGGGAAGCCATTTCTCCATTCAGCCCCTGTAGTATGCTAGGAGGGAAGCCATTTCTCCATTCAGCCCCTGTAGTATGCTAGGAGGGAAGCCATTTCTCCATTCAGCCCCTGTAGTATGCTAGGAGGGAAGCCATTTCTCCATTCAGCCCCTGTAGTATGCTAGGAGGGAAGACCTTTCTCCATTCAGCCCCTGTAGTATAGGAGGGAAGACATTTCTCCATTCAGCCCCTGTAGTATAGGAGGGAAGACATTTCTCCATTCACCCACCATTACTCTAGTCTAAACCCTGCCTGGATCTGACCTTGAGCTGTACACTACACTACTACAGGATGCTCACGCAGCCATTGCTCAGTCGGATTCTGTCACAATATTGGAGTTATTGTTTATTGTTTGTTTGTTTATTGTTTGTTTATTTAATGGATCCCCATTAGCTGACGCCGGGGCGACAGCTAATCTTCCTGGGGTCCATATAAAATGCATACCAAAAAAAACATAGATACTGTACATAATTACTTACAATACATTCTATAAGATTAATGAAAATACATGATTACAATTTATTCTATAAAATGAAATACAAGTTAAAGATTGCACAACAACTTTACTGAATAAAGTAAAGTAAGGCCTTCTGCTGCACTGTAAACGTATAATATCCGCTGTATGAAGGTTTCATTGACTATGGATAGAGATGCACAATACTGAAATTTCGGACGATATCGATACCCGATAATTTGCAGCATCAAATCGGCGGATATAAATACCGATATATTACATTATGAATTATATTTATATTGAGCTCATTGCAGATTTTCTTTTGTTTTCATTAAAGGTCACATTATTACTGCAATGATCTCAAATAATTGCAATTAAGCGGTTATGTAATAATAACTGTGACTGGTGAGACGCCCAGTCTTTAGGGTGTCTCACATTGCTACCAGCTCTTCTTCCTGTTTCTCTCCACGGTGCCGTCTGACGAGAACAAAATGAGCATTGTGCCTGTCAGACAGTCAGGAAACCTCAGTGCAGTTGCAGCCGGCCGTCAATTGGGCCGCCTCAGCATCACGCGCTCATACAAATGATTCACTCAGCCAATCACACACTCACTCCATCTTCATACCGGCTATTTAAACTGGAAGGTTGGCACTCCTTCTCCTGCTTGCTTGCTGCTGCTGTATCTGCGCGCTGCTGTATACAAACCTGCTGCTCACCCACCTCCACCCCAGCTACCACCTGTCGTTTTGGATCCACTGTTTAGGTACGGGGGATTCAGAGTCCCTATGGCCGGGACTGATGCGCTTAATCTGAGTACCTAAAAAGCCGATCCAATTCATCGCCAAACAATATTTATATTCAATACATATCTATTCCATCCATTCTTGAGTTGTCCTGACTGAAGTGCCTCTTTCAACTTTCAATTAAATTCTGTGAGGGACTTTATTTGTGCAGCGAACACAGTCAGTTTCACTTTTTGAGCGGTGCCCAACCGCTTACGCAGCAATTACGCACCAATTACGCAGCAATGCATAATGTATGTACAGTATGTATGTATGTATGTATGTATGTATGTATGTATGTATGTATGTATGTATGTATGTATGTATGTATGTATGTATGTATGTATGTATGTATGTATGTATGTATGTCTGAGCACGGAGTAGCTGCAACACCTAAAGTGGCCAGTTGAGTACAGCACAGAGTACACTACAGTACGAGCCCTGGGCCGTTCCTGGGGCTCTGGATGTACCGGGGACCCCCACACGGACCCCCGGGGGTCCCCCACATGGTAACTCTGTAATTTCTGGACCGTTTCGGACGTGGGGCGGCTTGCCGGAACTGGGCCGGGCCCCTGGGCCCCCCGCACAGTACACTACAATACAGTACAGAGCACAGTAGAGAACAGTAACTATAACAATACATGTATAGTTGCACCGCTCAGTTCACACAGGTGTGATTTTAACTACAGAACTTTCTCACAGTGTCACCTGGATCTGGACAGGACATCAGGGTAATGACAGCTGGTGTTGGGCGGATTGTGTTAATCCATAGGTTCCACTAGCATCATTACACACTAGTGACTCTGGTAATTGCCATCAGACAATGCTAAGTCTCCTCCATCCGATAATTAGTTCCTCCGCCGGGACAGGAGATAAGAGCTGGGGAGAAAATGAGGTGTGCGTGCGTGTGTCCATGTGTGTGCGTGCGTGTGTCCGTGTGTGTGTCCGTGTCCGTGTGCGTGTGCATGTGTGTGTCCGTGTGCGTGTGTGTGTGCGTGTGCGTGCGTGGCGTGCGCGTGTGTGTTTCAGTCATCCAGTGCATGAAAAAGGAGTTACAGGATAGTTAAAAGTGGAACATTGTGGATATTTAACTTGTGTTTAATCATATTGGACAGTGTTATTTCTAAACATATACCGGCGCAGCGTATATATTATTATAATATTATCGGGATGCAGATTAGACACACCAACGGACCGACATGTGGAAACAACGGTCGGACATGCAGTCGGACATGCGGTTAGGTTAAGGTTAAGGTTTGAGGTAGGTTGTCAGTCTAATGACAGTCGCTTATTACACGGCTATCTAATAAATACATTCATGAATTGACCCAAAAGTAACAACACAATTAAGTATTTCCTTTCTTACGGTAATGAAAGTTGCTCAAATAGAATCCATTTTCGGTTACTGCATTGTCTATTTCTCGCTTCAAATGTTTTCAGAAACATTCTTGAGAGCAATGTGTTTAGTAACTATAAACACATTGCTCTCAACTAACTTTAGTTAGTTACAACTAAACTTTAATTGTAAATGACACGGTGTGTTTGTTTACATGGCTGTCATGTGGTCGCAATAAAAAGCTCAGGTCCTCAAGGGTCCTTTTGGGTATTATGCATTTCAGATGCCCTGACAGAGACCCGCAGCTTTGAAATGGAACCTTCGGTGCCCGAAGCCCCGCCCAGTGCCCAAACCAGGGCCCGGATACCTGAATCTGAAGCTGTATGGTCCTAGTGCCCAAAATTGAAGGGTTCTCATATAACTCCGCCCACTTCCTCTTGCCCAAATCTGAAGCCGTTAAGGCCCGGATGCCTGAAGTAGAAGCTGTGTGGTCCATGTGCCCAAAGTTGAAAGAAGGTGGTCAAATGAACTGACACTGAAGCAATAGTGTAAGAGTGCCCAAGGTTGAAGGTTGATGCTCAAATGAACTGAATTTGAAGCTTTGCCCCTGGGGGCCCCTAAGGGCCCAGAAGGCCCAAAAAAGGACACAGTGCTCTATTGAGATGTGGGAACAATATATTGCAAGATTGGAGCGCAGATCTGTCAGGAAAAAAAACAAACGTCTTTAATCAGCCCAAGATTCACAGATGGCGTTTCAGGCTATAAGTCCAACCCCCTCCCCCATTCTTTGGGCCATTAGGATCATATTTTTTTCCTGACAGATCTGTGCTCCAATCTTTTAATATGTTGTTCCCACATCCCAATAGAGCACTGTGTCCTTCTTTGGGCCTTCTGGGCCCTTAGGGGCCCCCAGGGGCAAAGCTTCAACTTCAGATCATTTGATTATCAACTTTCAACTTTGGATCAGTCTACATGTAAAAGTGCCCAAAGTTGAAGATTGATGCTTTGGGTCAGTCTACATGTAAAAGTGCCCAAAGTTGAAAGGAGGTGGTCAAATGACCTGAAACTGAAGCAATGGTGTAATTGTGCCCAAGGTGGTCAAATGAACTGAAACTTTAAGGGCAGAGCTTCAACTTCAACTACCCAGTACCCAAGGTTGAAGCGCCCTTCAACTTTGGGCACTGGATAGCTGCAGTTCATTTGATCATCAACTTTCAACCTTGGGTCAGTCTACATGTAAAAGTGCCCAAAGTTGAAGGTTGATGCTTTGGGTCAGTCTAATCAATAACAATATAACTATGAATCTACTACTGGTGTTTATAATGATAATCAATAACAATATAACTATGAATCTACTACTGGTGTTTATAATGATAATCAATAACAATATAACTATGAATCTACTACTGGTGCTTATAATGATAATCAATAACAATATAACTATGAATCTACTACTGGTGTTTATAATGATAATCAATAGCTTCAGTTTCAGTTCAACTTTGGGCACTCTTAGACCATTGCTTCAGTTCCAGTTCATTTGACCACCTTCTTTCAACTTTGGGCACTCTGCCTCAGTTTCAGTTCATTTGACCACCTTCTTTCAACTTTGGGCACACTGCTTCAGTTTCAGTTCATTTGACCACCTTCTTTCAACTTTGGGCACTCTGCCTCAGTTTCAGTTCAACTTTGGGCACTCTTAGACCATTGCTTCAGTTCCAGTTCATTTGACCACCTTCTTTCAACTTTGGGCACTCTGCCTCAGTTTCAGTTCATTTGACCACCTTCTTTCAACTTTGGGCACACTGCTTCAGTTTCAGTTAATTTGAACATACGGCTTCAGATCCGGGCACCCGGGCCTCGTGGGCGGGAAGTGGGCGGTGTTGACCCTTCGACTTTGGGAACTCTGAACATACGGCTTCAGATACGGGCACCCGGGCCTTGTGGGCGGGGAGTGGGAAGTGGGCGGAGTTGACCCTTCGACTTTGGGAACTCTGAACATACGGCTTCAGATCCGGGCACCCGGGCCTCGTGGGCGGGGAGTGGGCAGGGAGTGGGCGGGGAGCGGGCGGAGTTGAACGAGCCCCCTTCTACTTCGGGCACTCGGGCGGGTGCCCGAACCTGAAAGTGGTGCTGCCACCCGGTGGAGGCACTTATATGACAGGGTCCGAATCTGAAATCTGGTAAGTTCCCTAACTATCCTGAATAAGTAAATATTTTGCACCCAAACCGGCTCAGTTCTCGGTTCAGACCTCGGGTGTTCGGTTCCGGGTGGACCCGTGCTACCCTCTAGTGCTGTGTCTACACAGGCTGGCTGCCTGTAGGAGTAGTGGGTTGAAAGTCTACGCCTCATTTGGCCAAATAGATATTTATTAAAAAAAAGAACAAAAGTACTTCACAAGAACAACATTGGTGCAACTACTGTAACTGCGCATCAAATGTCAAACTATTGTGAACTTCGATTGGCTATTTTCAAATAGCCAATGTCAATTATATACAGTAGGATTAAAGTGGGTACGTACGTGAATTTGACGCCATTATAAACTGATTTGACCGGTAGCCCCCTGGAACCCCTCAAGGACCCCTGGAGGTCCCCGGACCCCACTTTGAGAATCACTGCTCTAGTTGACATGAAGCTAAATTTGAGTTAACGTGTTAATTTGAAATCTTAGCTAAGGGGGATACCCTTATCTCCACTGTCAGTTCTGTTCGTGCTGTGTGTATATATGAAAGATTATCCTCTGGCATGTGGGATTATGTGTAATGTGATATTATACATAATATAGCCTACAACCTGGATAAAGTTGTGTAGCTTCATCACCACATCTCTGCTCCACTCAAAACTGAGACGTGATAATCACACAGTGTGATTATCACCCCCTCCTGTCTCAACAGGAAGGGGTGAGTAAGTCTGATTCACACTTCGTCATCTACAACAGTGCATTCTCAAATGTTTTCATGTCAAGGTCCACCAAATTGATGTATGAATTTGGCCTGAAACGGTTTTGTGCCAGAGATCCCCAGAAGAGAAGATTTATGTAAAAACATTTACAAAAAAATAGCAGATCTACAAGCTTGCCCTTGCCGCACTTTGAGAACCACTGGTCTACAAGCCACATACGTGTGTGTGTGTGTGTGTGTGTGTGTGTGTGTGTGTGTGTGTGTGTGTGTGTGTGTGTGTGTGTGTGTGTGTGTGTGTGTGTGTGTGTGTGTGTGTGTGTGTGTGTGGAGACGGCCAATTTCGAATAATATGTCACATGTTGCATATACAAATTCATGTTGCATATACAAATTCACTTACCCACTTTAATCCTACTGCATATTAATAATAGACTCTCCAAAGCAAACTGTGCATCTGGTAGGCTCCGCAAACGGGTGTGGGATAATCACTCACTGCGTCTGACCACCAAAATTCAAGTTTACAGGGCTGTTGTACTCAGTACGCTACTGTATGGCTCAGAATCCTGGGTCCTCTACAGGAAGCAGCTGAGGCTGATTGAGTGCTTCCATCAACGTTGCCTGCGTTCTATCTTAAACATCAGATGGCAGGACTGCATTACCAACATTGAAGTCCTGGAGAGTTACCCAGCATAGAAGCCACACTGCTGGTTCGTCAGCTGCGCTGGACTGGGCACGTCTCACGCATGGAGGACACTATAGGCTGCCAAAAGCAGTCCTTTACAGTGAGCTGTGTCAGGGGAAGCGGGACAGAAGTGGACCTCGTAAACGTTTCAAAGACCAGCTCAAATACCAATTTACGGTAGCAGCAAGCGAAAACGTGGGTTTCCACTGCCGCTGACAAAAACTCTGCTGTAAACGTAGCTGCTGTGAAGCTCAGCAACATCAGGCAGACAGCTACAATGCACAAACGTGCTCGCCGAAAGGGTGACAAACCCACCCAGACCTCTACCGCAGTGCACCAGTTGCCCGGAAATCTGTGAATCAAGGATCGGATTATACCAACATGAACGTGCCTGCCGCAAAGCAAAGCTAAAGGACCCTTAACTCTAAACTCCTCCTATGATCTTCGCAAGCGAAGAATCAGCCATTGTGTGTAGAGACAGGTGGCCAATTTCGAATAATATGTCACAACTCACATGTTGCAATCACAGGTCAGAGATCAAAATGCACTGAAATTTAAATAAAATGTAGATAAAACAAAGATTCCACAGCAGAATGCGTATAGGGGAAACATTGATTAAGCGAAGGTGAACTACAGCTGAACATGCCAGGAGTTTTACACCTTGTGTCATACTAAAAGTGAATGCCAAGGTTCGACATTCAGGGTCTCTCTCTCTCTCTCTCTCTCTCTCTCTCTCTGCAAGGGGGTCCTTATAGGCCTTAAAAAAGCAGAAGTCCCCTGCTGTACACAATAATAAATCTTCATTCATGATGCTGTACGTCTGTAAATACATTCTGTACATAGATAATGTACAGTACAGACAAACCCTGTGAAGGCTTGGCCTCCAGCCATGCTGTTAAAAACACGATGGTGTTACTTATGCAACGTAGATGTCAGCTTTGGCTTTTTGCCTCCTGTGTCAGGTCCGTATCAGATCCACCCGCTGTGATGATGGCACTTCATGTTTTGATGTAGTTAACTTTCTTGTTTATTGGAGCTTTCCGTTGAGTCTATACCACCAACTTCTGCTTGAGTGAGATTTCATACAACATTGTCTGCTTTCGAAAACAAAAGCTTGGGAAATTGGCAACGAGATCAAAGGGAGAAAGTCTGTGATTCGGAGAGAGCTGCGTCTATGCTTGAGAGATTTCCGCACAAGTCTTTTCATTTCCCTGGAAGCGACATCAAATCCTATTCAGCCAGGCCAAACTTATTTCTTGGATTTTCATCCAAACAGGAATTTGGAAGGAGCCCAGTTGTAACCCGCGACAGAGTTTGTTGGCCAGACGCCGAAGAGCATTAAGGTAGAAAATAATAATCTTCTCATCAAAATTAGATGCATTGTTTTAGACCCCAGATGGTTCAAAACTCATACTTCACTGGTCTCTGGAATTGGCAATTAATTTTTATTCCTACGGTCTGTTGTGTCTTTTGGGGTTTTTAAGGCTTTAGGCTGGTTTAGTTGACGATTAATTCATGAGACGTCTGTGTTTTGGACACAACCCCCTGGTGAGACGTACTCCCTGCGAGGTTTATGTTACGGGAAACTATTGGAGAGGACAAGATGACAGCCTGAGACGTCCTCCTCACTTCCACCTGTGATTAATGACTTTATGATATTTATTAAATGATTTCCTCTGAGAACAGTGATAAATAAACTGGACATATTAAACTCACAGTGGAATGCCTCCTCAATTACACCTAACTGTTTTTTTCAAGTTTCCCTGCAGGCATGCAGCGCTGTGAACGAACAACTTTAAAAGTTTATAGAGGGCCCCGTGGATAGCATGGTGCCTGGGAAGAATTCCGCAGGCCTGACATCCGTGGCACAAATGTGTTGCAGAAATATTATTTGACATTCTATGACAAGAAGCTGTATCTTGTAGACCACGCTTGGATTGGCTATGAATTGTGTTTCGCAAGACGACCCAAGCTCCATTACCCCTGATAGGTACAAAACCATCTCTTGGAAAGAGGTGTCACCTTGGAGACCAATCTGTCCTCACTGACTCTGTCCTTTCCTCCTTCAATCCCCCCGTCTATTTGTCTGTATATCAGACTACCTATCTCTCTCTCGCTCCAATCTGTTCAACTGGCTCCAGCGAGCTGTTCTGATTTTCAATCTATTCCCGGGGCAGAACCTCTGCCTGTCCTGTCCGCTGCTGGAGGGAATGGAAGCTGATGGCATCGCGGCCTCAACCTGATATTCTGTGTTTACGTAAACTGTAGGAGTCTGAAGTCACTGACTCTCATCCTGGCTTCTTCCACCCCCACTACCGTACTATAGCCTAGCCCTATAGCTACAGTATTACACACTTTCCGTCCTTGTTTTTTATTTAGGCCTACAGTAGCCAATAGAGGCTATGCGCATGACATCATCGTACCCGGAGGTTATGCGGGAATGCCTACTGAGTAACAAAAAAACTACTTTCTGCCCCATACATCCAAACAGAAAAGTCCTACATCTGCTTGTATTGAACAATGTCACAATCACCAACATTGCAGCTGTACGAAAAGCTATCTGCAAATGATTTGTTTCATACAAATGCACCGTAGACGTGTTATGAGCTACTTTGTGTGAAATTGTGTCAATACATTCCGTGCAGGTGAGTTTGGAAGCCCTTGTTTTTAATATTCCTTCTGCATTTATGTGACATTTAGAAACAGGTGGTACTGCAGGACCGTTAAGTAATTTTAACTGATTTCCAACGAGTGATTCCAGACTCCAACGCTCCGTGCTGCTCAATGTTTAGCCACTCAGTCAAGATGAGGGTAGCGTGCGTGACACACATGTGCATACCGGTATTCTCTCTATTGGAGTGACAAAGATATTTGGAAGTTCACACTTTCTGCCCGCACGGATTCCCTCCCCCGAACACGACTAATTGTGTTCTGTTCATATAGACGCATCAGCCAAGCCGGATGCAGAGACGGGTGCAAACCCCTTCACCCCACAGACAGTATACTTTCCTCCTGCACCATGTACGTATACACAAAACCAGCAAATCCCCAAGTGACCGAGTTACACACAGAAATGTCTGTGAACTAGTGGTGACTCATCCTCTCCATCTTCCTCTGGCTCAGTGAAGGAAGCCCGACCAGATGCCATGTGGACGCCACAGTGACTCTCGGAGCCTCCCGACCACACCGCCCAATTACCAGACGGCCTGTTTGAATTTCACAAAAAGCCCAGTCTATGCCACTTGGTTCCATTTGTACACTCTTCAGAGTATACTCACAATTCAGTGTGTGCGTAGGTATTGGCCTCAAAATGTACTTAAAGTACCAAAAGTAAAAGTAGAAATGTCCCATTTCAAGTTTTCAAATGTTATAAGATTCTATTCTCAAATGGTTAAAGTATGATTTGTAATAATAATCAAAATCTACAAAGTAACTAGTAACTAAAGTTTTCAAATAATTGTAGTGGAGTAAAAGTACAATATTTGCTTCTGAGATGTAGTGGAGTAGAAGTAAAAGTATTGGAAATGGAAAGTACAAATACCTCACAGTACTTGAATAAATGTACTTAGTTACGTTACACCACTGTGTGTGTGTGTGTGTGTGTGCGTGCGTGCGTGCGTGCGTGCGTGCGTGCGTGCGTGCGTGCGTGCGTGCGTGCGTGCGTGCGTGCGTGCGTGCGTGCGTGCGTGCGTGCGTGCGTGCGTGCGTGCGCACACACATCTGCACACACATCTGCATACACTGGACAGTCACATTACACTAGATCACACAATTAAAGATGACCACTTCTATCTCCGGATTCATTTAGCCGCCGGTCCATTTTGATATTTAGCAGTTTTGCCAGAGTAGTTTAGCCACTTAATCGGACAGTCTTTGTGTCCTGTTTATGACGCCCCAGAGAAGTAAACAAATAACTTTATAGCTCTCATTAGCACTATTTCCACATTGGCAGAGCCTGAGGAAGTCAGCGTTTAACGATGTGTGTATACCACGGGGTAATAAAAAGTCAACAAACCCTGAGATTTCATGCTGAGAATATTAGTGATAGACTAAGCAAAAATACTGTACGCATTGCAACGTAACGCGCAATGAGCTCTTAGATTTGTGAATATTTGTTGTCAATAAGACATCTTTTGAAAGATCTGGCCTATAGTGACATGCCCAAAATAGGGAGACCAGGTTCAAAGTGGGTGAAAGTAAGGAGGCCAAGAACAACCAGAGCAACAATATATAGAGAGAATACAGAGAACCTGGTACGGAGCGGCCGGGGAAGAGCGGATGAGTTATGTTACTGAAAATTAAATTAAAACGTGGAAAACTCTAATGCCTCCCTGAGCTTCTCCTTTTTAAGTTGCTTTGTAAGATCTATCAATTTAAAGTATTTTCTGGCTGGCTCCACAATTTGGAAAGATAATAAAAAATGGAAAAGGAGGATATGTTTCAAATAACGAAATGGCCTTTAGAGATGAACATGAGATGGATGTACCCATGCCGTCCATTTGTGAAATAGGTTGGCACTAAAGGTTTCCCAGTGTTGTGAGATCATCCATCTGTGTCTTATAGTGGATGTGGGGAGATTACAAACGGAATCCATCGTAATTGGGTCCACAGGGCACAGGTCTTAGAGAAAATGACCTTCTGAGGAAGCAAAAAACAACAACCAAAAAAACCCCAAGTTGATTTGGGCATATATGAGAAGGGGAAGAAGAATACATGTTTACAAGAACATCTAGTCCACGTTTTACATGTTTGACAAATGAGGTTTCTCCTCAGGTGACGATAAATACCCTCTGAGGTTCCCTCGCTTGTTGTCTTATCCAATAGCATGTCCCTTATTATAGCATGTGTCTTAACCGGCCACGCATGTCGTAGCCACGGGTGAGTCTTAACCGGCCACGCATGTCGTAACCACGGGTGAGTCTTAACCGGCCACGCAGGTCTGACTAACGGGATGTCTGACTTAAGATCGGCTGACACAGGGTCCTATCAGCACCTATCTAAACTACTGTTCCACCTCCAAGATCTTCCTGCTGGTTCCAGCCGGCTGCGCTCTGAACATCTGCATCCTGCTGTCGTTGCTGTCCTGCCTGCTCGCCCAGGGTAGCGGAGCGAGCTGCATCGGGATTCGGGAGCAATGTAGTCGTGTTCATCGTGGCAGGGCCGGCCTCCCATCAGGCAGAACAGGCCTAGGGCATCATGAGGGGAGGGGGGGCATCCACCAAGCAAAAACAAACAAACACAGTGCTTTAGAACACAAGGGGGCCATGGTCATTTTTCAAGGGGGCATCATGAAAAATCCTGCCTAGGGCACCAAATTGGTCAGGGCCGGCACTGCATCGTGGGCAATGCAGGTGTCAAGTAACTAAGTACATTTACTTATTAAGTACTGTATTGAAATACAATTTCAAGGTATTTTTGGCTCAAATGTCGAATAAATAATTGGCCTTGATGTGAAAAGGGTTGAAAACCACTGGTCTACCAGAGCGTGGTGTGCGGCTGCAGGCGCCTGGTGAACAGCAGGTTGTTTCTGGCTGTTCAGCTGCTCTCTCCGCTCCTCCCCGCAGGCTTGAATGAGCTCAGCCAATGGCTCCTGGGCACCTGGACCCCGTCCAGCATAGCTGTTTCTCCTTCATCAATGATAAAGTCACCAGGGTCCATCATGTGCCGCTGAATCTGTATTTCTGCGCACACGTTTTGTACACTCTCATCCAGATCGCTAACCTGGTCAACATGGGGCCAGACGATCAATGTGCATCTAGCTTGAATTGCTGAACAAATGAGGAGTGAACGACAAGGCCTGCGTGTCTCCACTTTCCGTCCACATAACTAAACTAACTCATCATACTTGATAAACTGATGGTCCTTCAAACTCTATATGAAACAAACTCAGGTAAAAACAGTGGCCTACTGTATTTTCTTTATGGAGTGATACATAATATACTTTTTTGACTCTATAACATACTAAATTAAATAACAATGTTGACTCTGGCTTAATCCATTTTGCGATTTTGATTCTGGAAAGTTATTCAAAAATCTGCCATATTTTCCTATATAATGCCTAATTTACATACAAATTACATTACAAATGTGGGCTACAATTTAAGAAAACTTACAATAAATCATTGTCTTCATGTAATCACCTGGGGAAGTTTCATGGTGATATAACTATTCTTTGGCCTATTGGTGAAAATAACAATGTGTGATAAATATATATGAATGGGTTATTTATTATCATAGCCTATATTAATTATTCATTTACTTATATTGACCCTATAAACAATTTAATATAGGTATGGTTTTACCACTCATTTTGTAATCATTTCTCAATTTTGGGGCTCTGGCTGTGGACTATAACAAAATAAAAGTTCTTAATATATTACACAAGGATTTTGCTATTATAAATAAAACGATTGTTAAACTTTGACTTATTTAAGCAGTTTTATTTTGAAGTGGTGCATTGTGGGTAATTAAGCCTCAGAGAGGAATTCCATGCTAGCTTGTTCTCCTGTGTGCTCAGAAACAAATGAGCAATGACAATGATCTGGGTGTGTTCCATAATAATGTCTAAATCTGCATTTATGATGTATTTAGATTAGTCAAATTCGTGGTTATGTTAATTTCCAAGCAATTGCTCATTTGATGCTACTGAGTAGCATTTTGCCTACCTGCTATATTGTGCTATGAGCTACAAACATTTGAGTCCACTAACATGGAGCCTCAATTGCTCTGCTGTGTTTGAAGAGGAACAAACAGGAGCAAAAAGGGACCAACAAATGAGCTGCATGTTATTGTGTGTCCCAGCCCAGCTAGGAAGTCATGGCGTGACACTGGCGTGAGGCGGCATAGATATATATCTATGTGAGGCGGTCCCCGTGAGAACAGGTATGTGCGTGTCGTGTGTGCGTGCGTGCGTGTGTGTGTGTGTGAGAAATTGCGAATAGTGCATGGAAACAGTTTGGACGTGGTGACAGTTTTGGTGGTTGAGGTTTCCTGACGGAGACAATATTCACCTTCATAGGAAACCTATGGTGTAAACTGTAAAGTAACTTAAGTGTATTTATTATTAGTGTATTTGTACTCCACCACATCTCGGAAGCAAATATTGTAGTAGGCTACTCCACTACATTTAATTTGAAAACTATAGTTACTTTAGATATATACAAAATAACGCTTCAGCCCTACTGTATATAGGCTATAGATTCCGGCTATTTGAAAATAGCCAATCTACAAGCTCACAACCATTGTGAGCTTGTAGATCTGCTATTAATTTGTGAAACGGGACATTCTGCATAATGAATACTTTTGTGTGTGTTGTGGTCCGGATTTTTAATCGTAACTAGTTCTACATTGCAGTATTGATACTTTTACTTGTATGCGAAATGCGCACCGAGTGCCGCGCTACGAGCTTGTAGGTCTGCTATTTTTGAAAAATCGAGAAAATGTGGTGCAAATCTTTGAATATATATTCTGTCAGAGCGATCGTTTTTAACTCAATCTTTGCTTCATGGGGGATCCCTGGAACAACATATTTTCAGATGGGGGTCGGCGGCCAATTACATATATTTTTGGGGTCCTTGACATGAAAAACTTTAAGAACGACTGACATAGAAACATAGGCTTTTCAGAAAACTGTCAGGATTTAGAAGACATTTGCAGAAACGTCTTCAGGTCTAAATGGGTTAAGAGCGTACCGGACCGCATCATGATATGATCTACTGCACCACGGATATGTCAACATGAAGTCGAAATGAGTCATAGTTCTCTCTTTTTGTATCTTTTTGTCATCAGTTTCCTCCTTTAAGTGAAGTAGTGTCAAAATATCTTTTGTATATTCGGTTTCAAAACAGGCCGTATGCGGGTATAGTAGCTTTTCGTGCTGGGGCCCTTTACTTTAGAATCATATGATAGACTGACTGATCAGCTGGTTATGTTCTTTCACCACTTTATTATGTGTATATGTAACAATACATAACATTATATGAGAAAGTATTTGAGTAAATGTACTTAGTTACTTTCCACCACTGGGTTAACGGCAGGAGGATGAGTTAACAAAACGTCAACAAAGAGAGAAGTATATGACCAAGCTGTCCGTCTGATGACAAAAAAGATTACGAAAGAAAGGAGAGAGACAGAAGACACAGAAGTGGTCAATGTTATCCTCAACTTCATATTGACATCTGTTGTCCAGATCGTATCTCACAACAGGGCTGCAGGGCTGAATCATTCAGGCCGCGGTAGTCAAGTCATACACCCAGCATTTACTTTAGAATCATATGATAGACTGACTGATCAGCTGGTTATGTTCTTTCACCACTTTATTATGTGTATATGTAACAATACATAACATTATATGAGAGCCGCTATAATTAAGATTTCCAGGGTGAATGCCTCTGACTTAATTGGCCTAATTTTCTACAGTGCCACCCTGCTCTTTGGGCCCTGCAGGGCTTGTGCCCAGAATTTCCCATTCAGGAATCCAGCTCTGACGCATCCCCAAAGCTAGTTAGTGCAACCAGTCTATTGTAATTGTAATACTTCATTAGTGTGGTTGCCTATGGGCAACCATACTATTGTTCCCCTTACCTTTTCTTTTCATTCATTAGTGTGGGCAACCAGACTTATTGTAATGTAACACTTTATTTATTATTAGTGTGGTTGCCAGACTATTGTAATTGTAACACTTTATTTTTACTGGAGTAAGACTTTTTTTGAAACGCTACTCCCACAGTTTTGACTGTAGGCACTTGAGCCATGTCAAATCGACGACTTCATCGGGAATGGTGTGCTTGCTCATTGCTAAGAGAAATGTTGTATAGTTGAATTGATATTCATTAATTAGTGAATTCATTTTCCCCATTCACTTAACATGGGAAGATCTAAAAGTCCAACTCAAGTATTTTTGAGTTGGACTATGTAAGCGACTGCGGCAACCACACTTTGCAATTTTTGAAAATTGCGACCTTTCTAGTTGTCTACAGAGCTGTCGGCAGTGCCTACCACCAACTCCTTGGGGGACAGCAAGCAGAGCGGAGCAGAGCAGAGGTGGTCAGGTCACACACACATTATTAAGGTTAGTATTATGATCACTGTACAGTAGGTCCCAGGTCAAGGGTCATACAGTAGGTGAAATTATTTGTGCCCGCACGGCAAAGAATTCCACCCACTCTTTTCCACCTGTGTAAACCTGTGCTGATTTGACAAGGTTTAATCTGAATGTATGTATGTGGTGTGATGATGTGACGATAAGGCTTTTAATCTGAATGTGGCATAATGGAATTGAGCATTTGTGCCTGTCGTAGACATGCGCAGAGCAAGTTCAGTCAGGGAACCTCAGTGCAGTTGCTGCCGGCTGTTAATTGGGCCACCTCAGCATCACGCTCTCATTCACATGATTCACTCAGCCAATCACACTCTCACTCCATCTTCATACCGGCTACTTTAACCGGAGGTTTGCATTCCTCCTCCTGCTTGCTTGCTTGCTCGCTGCTGCTACCGTATACCTGCGCGCTGCAGTATACAAACCTGCTGCGCACCCACCTCCACCCCAGCTACCACCTGTCGTTTTGGATCTACTGTTTAGGTACGGGGGATTCGGAGTCCCATGGTCGGGACTGATGCGCTTGATCTGAGTACCTAAAAAGCAGATCCAATACATCGCCAAACCATAATAAATATACTGTATTGCTCATCTATATTCAATAAATATATATTGCATCCTTCTTGAGTTGTCTGACTGAAATACTAAATGCTCGCTTTAAGGTTAGTATTATTTACGTTACAGGTCAAGGAAGGAAAGATGATCATGTGGTCATGTGATCGGTTGGAGAAGGATGGGTGTGTTGTTGTTAGCCCCTTCTGACTGCATATACTAGTGTTTGTGTGTGGCGAGGCTTAAAAAAAAGTAAAGTGGGTAAAGTACATTTACTCAGGTACTGTACTTAAGTAGTTTAGTTTAGTTTTAGTTTATTTGAACAATTTTGAGGTATATTTACTTTAATTTTCAGTACTTTTACTTCTACGCCGCTACATCTCGGATCCAAATAGTGTACCTTTACTCCACTGCATTCATTTGAAAACTTTGGTTAGTTACTTTGTATTTTGATTATTGTTGCCAATTTAACATACATGTACATTAATCACTTCAGCCCTACACTGTATATATTTCAGCCATTTGAAAATTACTGATCTACAGTACAAGCTCACAATGCGTCGAGATGCAACGCATTGTGAACTTGTAGATCTGCTATTTCCAACAGATTTGTATACATTTTGAACTTGTAATTTAAGTACATTTTGATACCAATAGGGCCTACCCTTTCCATCACTGGTGTTATTGGGTTCATTTTTGTAGTTTTTGGTATTACCTGGCCGGGGATTGAACCCGCCTGACCTCCTTATCTCATCACTTTCTATAACCACGAGGCCACTGATCAGGTAATATAAGTGTGTGCAGTACATTCTGAATTATAGGCTTATGGTCCTAGAACTTATAGCAATGTCGTTTCTGTGCCGAGCAATACATACTGTATTTCTTGTCTATTAATGGTTGGAAACTAATGGTCTGTAAAGAATAGTGAATGACAGCTTGGATCTCATCTGATAAACAGTTAAAAGGTGTTTTAAAAATGTGGTAGTAAGTGGTATAGCTTTATTGTCCCCAAGGGGCAATTTGTAGTCCAGCCAGCAGTAACCACACGACTTTCAGATGGAAAGATTGGCAATAAAGAGAGAGAATTGACAGTAAAGCTATGAAGTTACAATAAAATCATATTGACTTGTTTAAAAAAAATATATCAATGGCAGCCAGGTCAAATGAGTTCTTGAGTCTGCTGGTCCTGCATGTTGGTAGATTGGGCCAGACGGAACCATACAATATAGCTGCAAGCAGCGATAAAGCGGGACCAAGATAGAAGAAGAACAATATGCACAAATAAGACTGACGAGCTGAGTTGTCTGTACCGGCATTTGAACTCACAACCTTGTGGACCGAAGGCAGGAGCTCTACTGACTGAGCTACACAGAGACAATCAGTGACTACATTGTAAACAGCAAAACCATTCAGTGATTTGGTAACAAGAATGTGTGTCCTCATTTTGGGCATGTCTTTATCCATTACTACAGTGTGTTTTCACGCACAGTTAAAGTGTGTGTGTGTGTGTGTGTGTGTGTGTGCGTGTGCGTGTGCGCGTGCGGCAGACAATCATAACCAATCATAACCGTTCATAACCATGGATTTGGATTGAAGATCATCTATTTAGTTTTTGTGGTGTTTAACATAAGGTGGCTATTATCACAACAGTCTTTAAAGTTATTGATCTCACTGATATAGCCCACAGGGCGTTCAACAATATGCACAAATAAGACTGACGAGCTGAGTTGTCTGTACCCGGGTTTGAAACAACAACCTTGCGGTCTACTTCAATATTTCTATAGTTGAGTCATCACAAATCTTGCAGCACACAATGCATACACTGAGCTCTATCCAGTTCCATGTATGGTACACAAATACATATGGCTAAAATTTCACTTCTTTATTTCTTGTTCTCAGTTTTCTGTTTGCTGGAAACTTCTAGTCAAATGATTTGTGGTTTGCCAGAAAGGGTCTTTCCAAGTTCCCTTTATTCACTTTCACTGCATAGTTGTACTATATGTATTTTGTGTCATGCCGTCTGTTCCCAAACTCATTTAACTGATGTCTTGTCTCATTAGTAGTAGCTTAATAAACAGGTCAATCCTGTGTTAATTCACTCCATCACACTCATTTGTTAGTTTCAAGAGTTGTGGTTTCCGTTAAGGCATGGCTGAGGTATCCTTTTACCTCTTCATACAGTCCTTTTTGTAGCTGTGTGAAGAGCTGCATCTTTATTTTATTGTGCTAGCACTGTAGAAAGTGTCATGCTTTAGTCGTAAAATGCACAATACCTTCCATATATGAGCTTAACCCCCCCCTAGATGTTTTTAATGTTATAACAATGTCATAACCTTTATATTATAAAAGTTGACATGATTCACCATTTCTGTAGACTATTGGGGTTTAAGTTGTCATTCATTAGAACAAAACTTCCATTTAACAAACATAATACATTATTATAGTGGAAAATAATGGAGCAAAATGTGCAAAAATTTAATTCTGAGGTCAATGACCTCTCAAGGTCACCAGAGGTCAGTCAGAAAGTGTTTCCACGTCTGAAATCAAACCTTGGGATCTGTAGATGATATGCTGAAAGTTTCATGCTTTAGTCATAAAATGCACAATACCTTCCATATATGAGCTTAACCGCCGCACTTTACTCCCTCCCTCCTCCTGAAATCAGTGGTGGAAAAAGTACTCAATTGTTTTACTCAAGTAAAAGTACCAATACTGCAATTCAGAACTACTCCGTTACAAGTAAAAGTACGGAATTGAAAATGTACAAAATTGAGTAAAAGTACAAAAGTATCGGCATCAAAATGTACTTAAAGTACTAAAAGTAAAAGTATTCATATTGCAGAATGTCCCATTTCACAAGTTCAAAATGTGTAGAAAATCTATTGAAAAGAGCCGATCTACAAGCTCTCAATGCGTCGCTTTGCGAAGCATTGTGAGCAAATGGCCGAAAGCACGCAGCCCTGAGGGGCTCCTGTGTTGAGGCTCAGGGGGTCCGACATGATGTTGCCCATCCTCACCACCTGACAGTGGCTGGACAGAAGGTTATGTATCCAGCAAATCATGCATACTCTCTGTCCAGAGATACTTCCGGGTCCTACTTTTGTGTCCCCATAGAGTTATACTGTGACGCTCCGTCAGACTAAATCTGAGACGAAAACAACCACGAAAGTCTTAATTTTACCGCTTTCCTCGCAACAACAAAGCTGCTGCTCTCCCAAATCTGGCTGTGACAGGCCGTCTGCCCCACACAGAATACTATCGCCATTTTATTTCATTGTGTCAACTAAATCCTCATTAATTGCAAACTAGATTCAACATACTCAACCCTGCACACATTCTAAATATGCACTCGAAATATTCTAGGCCTACTTAGCAAATGGACTGTTACCACCTTCAATAATAATGATAATAATAGTCTTTATTGTCTCCACATCATATATTTTCTTTGTCATGGACACTTGTACAAAACATTAATAATTCTACTCTAGTTGGAAGCATTAAGACCCATTTTAACCCTCAATGGCTTCCTTTCTGAAAAATAACGTCATTGTAAAAAGATTCACGCGTTTAGATATTCTATTTACAATGAGATGCGGACGGGAGCTGGTGCCACTTGGACCCGGACGTAACGTAGCACTACAAAATGACGTCGGACTTAAATACTGAATAGAAGGCAGAACTGTAGTCCACGGCCCGGACGGTTATCTCATGATAGATAGATAGATAGATAGATAGATAGATAGTGCCCACTGCCCAGTCCACATGGACTTATAGGACACACACCATACAAATCATTGCTTCAATATTGCAAGGGGTCACCCCCTTCCTCTTCATCATAGTCTGGACTATGCGCTAAGGAAGGCCATCATTGGACAAGAGCACGCTCTTGGCCTCACCATAACACCAAGGAGGTCAAGACGACCCCAAAGTATAGTCCTAACAGACCTGGACTACACGGGTGACGTCAGCCTGCTCTCCGACCACGTGGAACAAGTTGAGATGGAGTCAGTGTGCGCCGAGGTTGACCTCCGGCTGCATGCCAAGAAAACTGAAGTTAATCACCTACTATAACATTGATTGATTGAATTAATACTTTATTTAGGCAGAAATGAAAACAGCACAGAGTACAGTCAAACAAGATAGTACCGAACGCAGTCTTGTTTCCATTCAGGTCCTGGGTAATTCACAGGAGAATCATCATTTCAAATCATCACCAAAAAATATTTTAAAAATTAAACCTGTGTGAAGTGAGGGGCACGCTTAAAATTATACATAATCTCATGAACAACTGAATTTATGTGATTGGTTGGTTAAAGTTACTTCATATTTGGCTGACATTTGACCTAATTTCTCCTTTCATTGTCAATGGCAAATATTGAGACGTGTGGGGACAAAGGTAAGACAATAAAATTCCATAGACTTAGCTGACACGTGACATCATGTCTGAAAGCCAGACATTGGTGGGGTAGCGCCCCTTAAAATATAGGATTTATATTAAACAGACTTTCAATCCCACTCTCTCTCTCACCCATCTCGGAAAGACATTTAAAAAAAATCACCCTTTGATCCCTCTTTCTCTCAAACTTCTACTCGTTGAAGAGAATGTCGATAATCATCTCAGAATCTTCAGCCCATCTGGAACTAAAGTCGAGGTCTAGATCATTCCTGGTCCAATAGACCTCTCCGTTATTCTTTCCCTCATAATTAACATAGCAGTAAAGCTCAGAGTAGTTATTTGCATTGGATATAGTATTCTTGATCATAGTTGTACTCTGTGTTGCTTCCATTACTGAGATGCCAAACTCCGCAGCAAGTTTACTGGTCGCTTCGGGCTGGGCGGAAGCCGTGAAACTAATTTCCCGACCGATCTTAAAGCTCGAAGTGATTTGCTTAGTGCACTGGAAGGTCCAGCTGCTCTCTTGCACGGTCTTCTTGAATTGAACCCGGCCACCACAACCCACTGCAGTGCCTTCTCTCTTCTCCAAACGGATCATGCTGGTGGTTGAGTCCACTATTTTTCCACTTGCCAAGTAGGGGATACCATGGTCCAGACTGGTAGGGTGATGAATGGTGATTGCAGCGTTGCCCATTCTAAAAGAGAGAGAGAGAGAGAGTAGTAGAGTGAGTGGTACTCACCACTTTTATAACTTCCAGCAACCAGAAAGGCCCAAAACAACACCCTGGAGAGGACTAGATAACTCCATTAAAAACATGAGAATAATAACAAGAAATAAATATAGCTGCAAGCAGCGATAAAGCGGGACCAAGATAGAAGAAGAACAATATGCACAAATAAGACTGACAAGTTGTCAGTGCCCGGATTTGAACACACAACCTTGTGGTCTGAAGGCAAGAGCTCTACTGACTGAGCAATCTGGACACAGTCAGTTGTATTTGTAAACAGAACATGACCCTCTACTATTGCATTTTCAATTCAGTGCTATAGCGCCACCCTTTGGCCAATTGGAGTAAGACTGCTTTCAGTACTATTTGGCATGACCCTCTACCATTCTGTAAAATATCATAAATATATGACGCTGCATGTATGTATTAGAGGCAGAAGAAGAATTTTCACAAACCAGCAATTTTCATTGGCTCATAAAAACTTCATTTTTTCACTTAAATGAAATGTGCTACGATTATTTGTCCGTATAGGTCCAAAGTTCAAGTGTAGAAGTTTTCGTGCATTTTTATCAAAGATCCTGGGAGCAGATACCTTTTAACTGTTTTTCATATAATTCAAAATGGCGGGTGATCTAAAGCTCAGAGATCAAAAGTCAGAGCACGAAAGTTGTTCGGCATGAGGAGACACATATGTGTACGAAAACCGACTGCACCGTTCAGTCAGAACTGCAATTGAACTGAAGAAGAAGAAGGAGAAGAAGAAGGAGAAGAAGAAAAATAAACACAAAAACAATAAGTGACCAAAGGCACTGCGTGACTTCTTGGTCCCTTAATAAACACAAAAACAATAAGTGACCAAAGTCACTGCGTGACTTCTTGGTCCCTTAATAATACTGCTAAATGGTAAACGGGGTCTGGATTGATTCCATGATGTTTCTTACCTGGCGTTGTTGTGCTGAAGTCTAAGAAGACGACGTCAGTGCTCTGACAGGACAGACGTACTCAGTGTGACAGGACAGACGACGTCCTCAGTGCTATGGCAGGACAGACGACTTCAGTGCTATGACAGGACAGGTCTAGTCAACTGCTTTAAGAAGGACTCCACTCCACCTGCACATGAAAGGACAGGAAACACTGTCATTGGAGGATGCACGTCTGATTGTTGTCAACTTGTTGGCCTACTAGCCTACTAGCACAACATTCAGCTATACCATCAGTTCTAACTCACACCAATAGAGTAAAGTCAGGAAAGTAAAGTCAGGAAAGTACCTTTAAACTCCCTTTTTAAAAGTTAAATGACCTTTAAGTTCAACCTTTACAGAAAAAATAAATAAAATGTCAAAATCCAAAAACAAAACAAAAACAATCAATTATCAAAACAGTAGTGCAATCTTGTAAAAACTTCAAATGAAATGATGTCACACTTTGTAATGTATTGTTTCTTCCCTTGTAGGTTTGTGTAATGTGTAACTTGTGTCCAAAAGTCTCTGTTCAAAAATGTCAGTTCAAAAGTCTTATAATCAATGCAGTTCAATCAATGTTCAATGAATCCAATTGTGTGAGTGAGATAATGCAGTTCAGTTCAATCAATCAATTCTCAATGTGAGTGAGACAGTTCAGTTCAAGGCAATCCAACTATGAGCATGAGAAAACTGTGTTTGGGTCAAACCGTGCAGAAGTTGCTGATGAAAACTTTCCAATGGTGAGTTGTCTCAAACCATGCAGGTAATTCTGATAAACCTTCCAGTCAATGTAGATTAAGTTCTGGGTTAGCTCGCCATCTGATGACCAATGTGTGTGTCTACACTCAAAACACTTCTCAACTTAGTCAGCTCCTCATAAACTCAGGTTGTACAGGAAACAAGACTTGAACTCAAGATAACAACTCTAAAACAGTCTTAAAGACGTTTTTCTGTCTCTCTGCTCTGTTGCTGCTCACACACACTGCAGTTCCAATAATAATGGGGACTCTTAAAGGGGAAGTGCTCCTTTTATAGAAGGAGTGCACTTAAAGGGGAAAACGTTTTTAACCTCTCATAGAAAATGCTTCTGCATATCCTAGACACAACAGCACAAGATTTTAACCTTTTAAAGAATATGTATTGTACATCTTTTTAGCATTCTGTGGTCGTCACACTTTACTATAGGTAGAAGACACCTAGATTGAGATCTCGAAAGAGCAGTAGCTAATATTCACGCCAATCATACTTTAGGACTACAGAGTGTATTTATAACTTTATTATCAATTCATTGGTTTCAACAAACATTTAGTTAACACATCTATAAATGGCTTATCTGCACAGACTGCCTGGTTTTAGATAAGTATGGTAACAGATTAATTGAGCTATTAAAGACAGTGAAAAGTGTCTATCATAACCAATTATAGTAGTCTTAATTGACAGATGTTAGTGTCAGGTATGGCATAGTTATATGCTGGTGGTTTGGCATAGTTATATGCTGGTGGCATAGATTTTAAACCTGAAATAGATATAGAAACACAATAATATACATTTGTTACATTCCCATAATACGTTCTAATCATTTGTATTTAACAGAGATAGTAGGCAGAGTATAAACAGTAATTACCAGTTCCCCATCCGAGTCTCTCTTCTCCGTTCCTGGAGAGGTATGGATTCATTCCTTGGTTGCTGAATCTAACTTACTAAATCATCGCAAGGCCTTTTTAAAACCTCTGTTTATTGGGACCTACCCTGCGGGCAGGGCTTAAACCAGCTAACCCTACTGGCTGCTAGCAACAGCCTTCCCGGTGGTTCAACCTTCACCAGGAAGTGTTGGGCTGTGCATGTGGACAGTGGAGAAGCATGGGTGTTATCTCCCCATCTATGGCAGTTTGCGAGGAAGGAATTTCAACCCCCCTCAGTCCTTTGTCTGACTCTGTCACATTTCACACCTCCCTGTTAACTTTAGCAATGTCAGGGCTTGCTTTGGGGTGAAAGGCCCAGTGAAAGGCCCTCACTCCCATGTTTAGTACTGATAACTATTGGCAAGTTGTACGTGCATATTTATTAATAGAAACCAAACGCTGATTACCATATCCAGCGGAACATGTATTATCATGAATGAACCAACTATTTATTGTTATTTTTAAGAAATAGTAGATGCAATTAATTCACCATATTTATTTAATGCAGTATGACTTGCATTGGTCTAGTTGACTTTTATATTCATATAATTGACTATTTGAAACCTGGGTTACACCTTCATAAACGCCATCATACCTCCTTTTATGAGGATTTCCTGTTCATGGTATAAAGAAGTATATATTTGTACGTCTCTAAATGTTCTGATGAATTGAACAAGGTGGACCCTGTTGTAAACAAGTGTAATGCTTTATGGTGTCGTCCAGTTAACAGTCTTTGTATTGAGGTGTGCTTGAAATGTACTGTAATTCTCCAATCGGTTAATACATATTGATATTGTATGGGATAGGGGATACATTAAAAAAAAATAATAATCTTCTCCCTGTGATGTGGCCCCCTCAGTGGTTGTGGCCCTACGCGACCGCTTATACCGCTTATGCCTAGAACCGGCCCTGGTATTAGGGCTTGTTTGTTTGTGTGTGCCTCGACGGAGTGGGTGGTAGAGTTTCTGCTATCTGCGCGCTGGTTGTGGTGGGCCGGTCTGGGCCAAATTCACGCGAAAATGACCGGGCCGAATTTTTGTCCCAGTCCAGCCCTGTGTGTGTGTGTGTGTGTGTGTGTGTGTGTGTGTGTGTGTCTTGGTCCCTGAAATATAATTCAAAATGGCGGGTGATCTAAAGGTCAGAGGTCAAAAGTCAGAACACGAGTTGTTCAGCTTGAGGAGACGCATATGGGTATCAAAGTGTCATTGCCAACGGTCAAACGGTTCATGAGCTATGCACGTTCAAAGTTAGCATTTTCAATTGAGCGCTATAGCGCCACCATTTGGCCAATCGTCTTGGGCTTCGCATATTCACCGTTTGGCATGGCCCTCTACCAGATTACCGCGTTTCGCCATTCACCATTCAGTCAGAACTGCAATTTTTGGCAGAAGGAGAAGAATAAAAATAAACACAAAAACAATAAGTGACCAAAGTCACTGCGTGACTTCTTGGTCCCTAATTAAGTACATTTACGCAAGTACTGTACTTAAGTAACATTTTAATGTACTTTTACTTTACTGGAGTATGTCCAATTTCCAAATATTGTACTTTACTCCACTACTTTTATTTGAAAACTTTAGTTACTACTAGTTACCTTGTAAACTTGGATTATTGCAAAACATACATTAACCATCTCATTTCTTGCGTAATGAGTAGGCTACTTTTTACTCCGGACTTTTACTTGTAACAGAGTCGTTTTTATATTGCAGTATTGATACTTAAGTAAAAAAAATTTGAGTACTTTTTCCACCACTGCCAACATTAACTCATTTGACACTCTTCCCTGACTCCTTTCCTTCGAAAACAACTTCTGCTGTGTTTAAGGATACTTGGAGACTTGGCCACAAAGGCGTTTCCCTGATAGTAGTCCATGAGCCAGACCCCCCTAATTTGCGCGTTAATTACGAAATGGGTGGGCAAATTCTTGTTTGAATTTTTGACTAGCTGTACATCTCTACTTCACATTTTTGTATGATAACAATCGCAGACTAGCAGCTTAGTGGTAGTTATCATGCATTGAATACATGCACCCCTATATTGCCACATGCAAATTGTGACAACACATATATGAACAACTTTTGAACCTTACTTTGTGCAGAGACCAATGAAACCACTTTTCTGCATAATTCAAATATGGGGAATCGATTGGAATGGTTATTTTACTTCCACAAAACTTCCATATATGCTTAAATGGGCTTTTAATGCAGTATTTTGCACACACACATCTAAGAAATTTAAAATAAGGCTTGCAAATATCCCCATTTTGGAAGTGTGTGCTAAGAACCAACCTGTTCCTAATGGCTATAGAAAACTGCTCACCATTCTAAGCTTTAATATGAGTGGTAACATGTGTTTATACGTTTTGTAACTCTAGAGATATAATCAGAAACACTATTATAGTGTGATAACACGAGCCAGGGCCATAGCTATAGAATCAAATGGGTGGTCAAAGCTGGTGTGATTTTTTTTACTTGTTGTGCATCTCTACTTCACAGTTTGGCATGATAACCATTGCAGACACATAGCTTAGTGGTCGTTATCATGCATTGAATATGTGGACACCTATATTACCACACACATTCTTACAAAAATATATGATCAACGTTTGAGCCATTATTGTGTAGAGACCTATAATCACACCTTTCTGCATAATTCAAGTAGGGTAATTGATTGGAATAGTCATTTTAATTATTCAATACTTTCATATATGCTTAAATGGCTTTTTAATGCAAAATTCTGCACACAAATGGAATAATTTGAAAATAAGTGCTGAATGAGGACATCAACACATAACGCCACCTAGTCCGGGAACCAAAGGGTGATTTTTGGCTGAACGTGGTTTCGTCAGATAAAGTTTTTTTGTCAACTGATTCTTGTAGCATGGGGTCACCTCTTAATAATTCAAGAGGGTGCCCAGTGATATCCCTTGGGCATTTTTTGTTATTAGCCCCTTAATGCCCGAAACACAAAAGAATCCACCCAAAATAGAGTTTTATGGTATTTCATGCAAAATACTTGGTCTAAATGCATCAACTTTGATTTCTACAGTGTTTATGAATGTGGATATGCAATCCACATTGTATAAATGTGACCAGATTTGACTGAGAGCCTGCCATCGCCAATTTGAAGCTATGATTCCCTGCTTTCATATGACGTGAAAAAACTAAAATCAAAAAAATCCAATGGCAGTCCCTCAGTAAAATTTTGTCACATTAATGTATAACATTTATGATTAATGCATTATTTATTAATGCATATTATTAACCCCTTCATGCCTGAAAACCCCAACATGCCATAAAATATATCTTTTGAGAATGAGATTGTATGCACAATAATCAAGTCAAATGTATCAAATCTGCTTTCTACCATCTGTATTTGTGAAACTGTAGCATATTTCTTTTCAGGTTGAAGATGGTGGCAACAACAGCCAAATCCAATTCAAATTATACACTAAATATATATATGACCTAAATTATATCTATTCAATGGTCATCGTACTCCTGTCTAGTGACTGTGATGTTCATGTGGAGGATGGCCTTGCCTATGAGCTGGCACCAGTCTTAACTGCCATGTTCACAGAGGATGGAATGCAAATGTATATACCTTTATTGAAAGGATAAGCCCCTTGAGATGCATCATCTCATTTTAGAGGGGGTCCTCAACACCGATGAACAGTAATAATAAACAGCATCATCGAATAAGCAAGGTATAAATATGAACATGCATATTGGAAAAGAGGCAGCACTTTGTTTGTTGTAGAAATACAAAGTCCAAGACAAAAAAAAAGATTAGAAGCATGAGCACAGTGTTAGAAGATGAGTGAAAATCGATTATTTAAATACTGTACATTGAAAAGAAGTGATTGTCCACATTGAAGACGTCACTTCGGGAGGAATGCTGCTGATGCAGATGTCACTGTCATTGATGGATCAGACCTTTGGACCATCCAGCTGATGTCAACCACATACCTGTCTGACAGTGATGTCTACCTAATCTTCGAGATATAGGTCTACTGTGATTACTGGTCAGGTCAGTCAGCAGAGATGCCAGGGAGACGGGGGTCAGCTAGAAATACCATGTCCTATCATGATATATCTCCTCCAATCACTGTAGCTACAAACAGGTCTGATTTCCACACTCATCTTGTGCTATAGGCACTCCAGCAAGTGCATTCTGGACCTTCAGGTCCTGTTCCGTTAAGGAAACTATGGAGGAAACTAGACTACTAGTCTGGGAGAAAATAATGGGAAAGGTCATGCATGTACTTCAAACCAGCTGCACTACCACCAACAGATTAATTGAGAATGTATAGATCCCCCACTTTTAAACATCTTTGTGGCAAAATGTTGATGGGCATCTTACACCAGCATGAGACCGAGAGTAGTTCGGATGGAAAGACAGATCTATCAGGCCACTGAGCCCTAAAGACCTGCAGTAATAAGTGTAATGAAGTAATACAAGTAATAAGTGTAATAAAGTAATAAGTGATCGAGTTAATTCATAGGAAAGGAGGTGTGATGGACATGACCACTTCCAAATAAGCATTTATTTTGGAATGCAAATTTGTTGCTTTTGCATTAATTATTGTAGGCCTATTTTATGGGCTTTTGCTGTGTTAAGCATGACAGGGTTAATATCTAAAAATGCCCTATTCTGAAATCAAATATATTGTACATATCCACTCATGCGGATAAACACTCTAGAAAGCTAATTTGATGCATTTAAACAATATATTTTATGGGATTTGGGGGTTTGAGGCATGAAGGGGTTAATATGCATGAATTACTTGCGCAAGCAGAACGTGCAAGTAATATCAGTCAGGTGCTACGATGCGTATGTCCCTTAGCAGTACATGATATGACGTCATATGCTGGCACGAAGCAGACCGTGCAGGTATGTTCTCCGTCATGCTACGAAGCGTATGTCCCATGACGTGATGAAGATATGTACCAATGTCCCTTAGCAGCATATGATATGACGTCATATGCTGGCACGGGACATACGGAAGCAGACTGTGCAGGTATGTTTTCCGTCATGCTACGAAGCGTATGTCCCATGACGTGATGAAGATATGTACCAATGCCAGGGTATAATTGGTTTACGATGGTGACGTAATGATATGTTTCAGTGTCGGGTGGATTAAAGGGACATACGCATCAGACCACCCGAGTAACCACATTATACCACTAATCAACAGAAATTACATATACATACATATAGACATATACAGAGCATATGACGTGATGAATATATGTACCAATGCCAGGGTGTAATTCATGGTTATTGAAGGTGACGTAACGATGACATGTTACAGTGTTGGGTGGACTAAAGGTAATGCCCCTATGTATACATGTATGTAATCTGACACCACTGCCATAACAGGCTTAAGTAATCATTACCATACTTTACCATTACCATACAAAATACTACTTTTCTTCCTCCAAAAGCAAGGTACGTAGCAAATAGCTAAACCTAATAATTCAATATTGCAAACGTTCTTTCACAGAGAGGCTGAGATTTGAACGTTTGTAGCGGTCGACAGTACTTGCACGCTCTGCTTGCGCACTAGTAGGCCAGGCCTACTTGTGTGCAACAAGCAAGTATGCACTCGACAGAGTGCAGTTCTAGTTAATAATGCATTCATCATAAATCTACTACATTGTGCCTATCCACATCCACAAACGCATGTAGAAAGCAAATTTGATGCATTTAGACCAAGTAATTCGCATGAAATACCATAAAACTTTATTTTCAGGGATTTGTTAGTATTTCAGGCATTAAGGGGTTAATAACTAAATTTGCCCAAGGGATATCACTGGGCACCCTTTTGAATTTGTGAGAGGTGACCCCAAGCTACAAGAATCAGTTGAGAAAGAAACTTTATCTGACGAAACCACGTTCAGCCCCACGGCTCCCGGACTAACCAGCTTTTCTGTGCACAACGTGGGGCACTTGAGTCGAGCCAGCTGACACCATGCAAGGACTGTCTTTTCATGCATGCCATGCATGCCAACTACCAGGCTGGCATTTGGAGAGGGAGTCTTCAACAACACCTGCAAGTCCCAAGCCCAGTTCAGCATGGCTGGGCCAGAAATGATGATGGTTGGCGCACTGTCGAATGGATGCAGGGATCTCCAGCTCCTGATGTAGTGTTGCAGCTGCTGCAGTCGAAAATGCAAGCTCCCAGGATGCACGTGCTTGACATGGCTTGAAATGCACATCAATGTGCAAATTACAAACATGCAATAACCAACCCCAAGAAGAGGGCCTGATTATCACTCGGAAATAAAGGACTGAATTTACCAGTCCGTGGGCAGGGGCCCTGCACAGAGCCCGGGCAGAGGACTTTTGTGGCGGTTTTGGACAACCATGGGTCTGACCGACTCGACACCGGGCACTGCACTTATATTGTAAGGACCTCTTTAAAAACAACATTGCTGATAAACTGGCACTTCTTGTTTGTCTCTTCATCTCGAGCAAGAATGCCTGCTTGATTTGCTAACCCTACTGGCCACCACATAGAACTGGCCATGGCTGAAGAAGTCCCTCATGCAGAAGACCCCAACACAGTGTAGTGTCTGGCCCTGAGACATATTGACAGTCATGCCGAAGCAGGGTCGGACTGGAAACTGTTGGCGGGGCAGAGTGAATGGATAGATGATGTCGGTTGGACACAGGGTGATGCGTGGACTGAGTGTGCAAATTTGACACCAATCACAGATCTTGCAGCTTTAGGCGTGCATCTCGTGCTTTGTCTGACTCAGCTCTCCGTGCACGTTGTTGTGCGTCACGCATCCAGTTGCGGTAGTCTCGGGTACCTTTGGGCATATTGGCATGTAAAAAAGGTGATCTGTATTCTGTAACTGCCATCTATTAGCTGGCTGTTGAGCTCGTGATGTCAGAAGTGATGTCAGCGGTATCACCATTTATGCCCATCTTTGTCAGGCATGCCCAAATATGGGGTCTATGCAGATGTCAGAAGTCGGTGGGACGAACCCGTATTTAGGCATGCCCAAATATGGAGTTGCAGAGGCAGAGCCTTGTGATGTCAGTGGCCCGGGCAGAGGCCTTTTGTGGCGGTTCTGGACAACCATGGGTCCGACCAACTCGACACCGGGCACTGCACTCCCTGTGGGGGTGTGGAACACGTGTGTCGAATTTGAAGTAGGTGGGGCGAACGGTTCTGGAGTTACATGGATTACAAACGTACAGCTGTACAGACAGAATTTGCATTTATAGTTAGATGATACTTTGGCTACTATATGGACATTGAATATTCCCTCGTTTAAAACCTTTGACATGTTAACAAAATTAAATAAGAATGTTGACTGTCAATACAATATTCAATCCAATATTTGGATTGAATATTGATTCGGGAAAGTTAGGCGAAATCAGGCATATTTTCCTATATAATGCCTAATTTGCATATTTAAAGACAATTTCAGAAAACTTGTAATACAATAAATCATTGTTTTTATGTAATTAATCAACTAGGGAAGTTTCATGGCGATCACTAGTTCTTAATTTTTTTCATCCTATTCACCCATCATGTATATAGGTGAAAATAACAAAATGTGTGATAAATATGAAAAAGCTGCTCCTGTGGAAGTGTTATCATATATTAATTTACTTATATTGACATTCTAAACAATTTAATATAGGTATGGTTTTGCCCACTCATTTCGTAATGAAAACTTGTCCGGCTCATGGACTATAGGGTGGTCACTATCACGAATGTTTACTTGACAATTAAGTGTCATGCAAATAACTAATTGGAGCGTCAGGGGCGGTATTGCAGTCGCTGTACCCCACTGTTGTGATGAAAAGAGAGAAGAAGGCAAAGCTCACTCTCGACTGAGCAATCTTCGTTCCTACTCTCACCTATGGTCATGTTGTGTAGTCAACTCATGACCGACTGCTTCTTCGCCTGGAAAGGAGCCAGTAGGTGGTTCAGGCATCTGGTTAGGAGGCCTCTCGAGCGTCTCAATATAGGGAGGTCCTTGATGCCCGTCCCACGGGGCAGACCAAGGCACAGTTGGAGGGATTAGATCGACTCACTGGCCTTGGAACGCCTCGGGATTCCCCAGGTGGAAGTCACTAATGTTGCTCTGGAGAAGGGAAGTCTGGAGCTCTCTGGTGGAGCTGTTGCCCCCGCGACCGGATCCGACCCCGACTTTTCAACATGGAATTATGCAAAAAATAATTGTGAATAACTCAAATAATTGCGATTAGGCGATTATGTCATATTTGTGACAGTAGGCCTACTCTCTGGGGCGAAGGTAACTGTTACAACACAACTGTCATTCAAAGCCATGATGGGTTTCTGTGGGCATTACGGTTATTCTACTGGCTACACCGGCCTGTACAGGCCTCTGCCTAATTTAATCCGGATAATAATTGACACTTTGAATCTATCTCCACTGCCTCCCTTGTCTGACAAAGTTAGTTCTGAGTAAACGCGAAATGTCAATGATAAATTGTCAATACAACTGGGTCGTTCTTCATATGGACGCAGTGGCTGGTGATTTGTGTCTGGAGTAAACAGTTTTGATAAATGCACTCTGTTTTGTTATGTCATTCTTTTGCTCAATCATTTTCACGGTTAAATGAAGCAATTTGTTTCCCCGCTGGCGCAATCTGTTGGAGTTTATTATGCAGGCTGGTGATGTTGTCCACCTCCATGGAAACGGAAAAGCCCAGCCTTACTATCCACCTCCTCCGATGCCTGTAAGAGAAGACATACAGCAGACTTCTTTTTTTTCTCTTTTTCTTTCTGTGGCTTGAGGACTCTGGAATGATTGCGCTGAGTGACTTTTGTGCGGATAATGCGAGAAAACGGGGCTTTAATTACGGTAATGAATCTTTGTGGAGAGGTATTGAGAAGCACTCTTGTTCGCGGTGGTCTCAGATGGAGCTGGTTTGGGTTTCATGTGCGTGGTCGTTTATCACCGGCAGAACAATGCACAGCTTTGTGGAGAGGGAGATAAGAAACAGAGCGAGAGAGAGAGAGAGAGAGAGGGAGGGAGGGAGAGAGAGAGAGAGAGAGAGAAGACATTAAGATAGTCTACTGTTTGTTTTATGTCAAAGGTGAATCACAGCTTATCTGTTATATTTTCTTAAATATATAGTAAAACTACTGCACCGACGTACACCGCAGATATGGATGTTTGCTTACTTTAATTTATTGGAGCAAATCAGTTTAACAAAACAAACAGGAAAAAATATTACCATACCCCTACATATGTAAATAGATTTCTCGGACACAGCCTTTGAATTTGATTAGGATCGTAGCAGCCAGCCTTCAAACAGTCATTTAAATTCATTGGATTTCCTCATGCAAAGAAGGCTCAGGAGCCTGGTAAATATACCTGGAGTCAGGAAACGATCCACGATGAGAAATCACTTTGGTCCGATGTCTCTCCAGAGGGCCTTGGAGCATGGATAACAACAATAAGTTGCAAACTGATTATAATGTGGTGTTTACCATACGAGGAGCTCATAAATGTCAACCAAAACGCCCTGTGCGTTGTGCTAACCTGCCAGTCAAGTGCCGGGGTCGCTGATACTCAAACATCCCATACGCATGTATGATACAGTACCTACCGGCGTGATGCCTAGAGTACAGTGCACGTACTGTGTGATACCGTGCACAGTTCACCAGTGGTGGAACATGACTAAGTACATTGTACTTACAAGTACTGTACTTGAGTACAATTTTGAAGTATTTGTGCTTTACTTGAGTATTTCCAATTTGACTAAATACTCAAGTATTTTAGTAAATACTACATCTCGGATCCAAATATTGTACTTTTACTACATTTACATTTTTGAAAACTTTAGTTACTAGTTACGTTGAAGATTTTGATTTTTGTTACGTAACATACATTAACCACTTCAATACATTTCGGCCATTTGAAAATAGCCGATCTACAATCTCACAGTTGTGTCGCGATGAGACAGCTTGTAGATCCGATATTTTCAACTACTTTAAGTACATTTTGACACCAATACTCTTGAACTTTTACTCAAGTACAAGAGTATTTCTATATTGCAATATTGATACTTTTACTTAAGTAAAAAAATGGGAGTACTTTTTTAACCACTCTCACGTACTGCATATGTAAAAACATAGTATCTTAATGCAGTAGTTCCCTTTGCAAATCATTTGGATGCATTTTGTCTTTGCTTAATCACAAAATCACTTTGGCTGGTTGAAAAGATATATATTTGTTATTTAGGCATGTCAATTATATATCGTATATGAACATATATCTATATAATAAACTGGTGACAATTTAAATCAATGTAATAAAAACATGTATCACGATCTAAGGATTTGAGATTTGTGCAACATTTTCCTGTCATTTGCTTGCTAGTTGCTGCACAGTATTGAAACAATTCAGGATGGAAAAAAAACAGTTTGTCTGATTGTCACCGTTGTATGTCTCCAGCTTGACTCTGTTCATAAAGACATGACTGGTCAAGGTTACTTTTTGTAAGACGTTTTCGAATGGAGCCTCATCAGCCTCATCATGGTAACGTCTGTCCCAACAGCCAGGAACCTTGGTGTTGTCCTGGACAGTCAGCTCTCGTTCAAAACTCACATCACAGCTGTCACTCGATCCTGTAGGTTCACACTCTATAACATACGACGAATTAGACCGTTCCTCACCCAGGAATCATCCCAGCTCCTAATCCAGACAACAGTCCTGTCAAAACTTGACTATTGTAACTCTCTCCTTACTGGCCTACCGGCATGTGCACTGAAGCCTCTCCAACTGATCCAAAATGCCGCAGCTCACTTGGTCTTCAACCAGCCAAAATTCTCACATGTCTCCCCCCTGCTCCGCTCCCTGCACTGGCTCCCGGTCGCTGCCCGCACAGAATACAAAACTCTGATGTTGGCATTTAAAGCAACCAAAGGTATGGCTCCCCCATATCTTGCCAGCATGATTGAACCCTACAAACCCCCCCGCGCACTCAGATCAGCCAACGCAGGGAAGCTGGAAGTACCCTCACTAAAAACGCCGGGACAACGCTCCACACGTCCCAAACTCTTCTCCCTTCTGGCCCCAAAACTGTGGAATGCACTTCCCGTTGCAATCAGAACTGCAGCATCACTCCCGATCTTCCGCCGTAGTCTGAAAACCCACCTTTTCAGACTCCATCATGGCCCATAGCACTTACCCTACCCCCCTTAGACAGCACTTCTTAGACTTATATAGCATTTGAAACAGACTTATAGCATGTCATGTAGACAGCACAATAAGTGCATTGTATGTAGTCATAGCACTTCATAGTATATATGTACAGCATAGTATAGCATATATGTGTAGTTTATATGTATAGTGTCATTATATAGATATGTTCTAGTTATAGTTTATATGTATAGTGTCATTATATAGATATGTTCTAGTCACGTTCTTAGCTTACGCATGTTTCGCGATAAATGCATTTTTACATATGTGATGTATTCCCATGCTTTTTGTTCTTGCCTATTGTAAGTCGCTCTGGATTAAGAGCGTCTGCTAAATGCCTAAATTGTAAATTGTAAATTGTATCAGTGTCTGTTCTGCCAGTGACAGCACGTCGTGACCCAGCAGGACCTTAGCGTTTTTCTGGAAGCATGTCACCCATTTCTCGTCCCCAGAGTCTGCTATTTTGACCTTCAGTACAAGTCTGTACAACCTTTGCCACTACTTTGTAGTAATCCACCCATTCTCTCTGTCCCTGTGGCGCATTCTTCATCTTGCCCATGGTTTTCCACTTGGCCGTGGCTACGATATTGTGCGACCAGGTTTATGTCAGGGTTTCGACGTTCAAGGTTTTGCCGTTGCTGTCAAACCATGCTTTAAGTCTAAGCGCCCCCGTTATATCTGGGTTGATCTGACCTCATCAAACCCTGTACACTTAGACACGCTCCATATATGGAGATCTAAGGGTTTGATGAGGTCAGATCAACTGGCCATATACTGTATGGAGCGTGTCTTGAGTGTAGTAGGGTGAGATGAGGTCAGATCAACATATGGAATTAATTTTGTATTGGCCATATATGGAGCGTGTCATGGGGCGTGACTGACTGACTGACAGGAGATGCAGGTTTTCATAGTAAACTGCGACCTACTGTCGCAAAAACATACATTAACCACTTCAGCCCTATGACGCATTGTGAGCTTGTAGATCTTTTTTTATAAATTTGAACTACTTTCTACTTTTGGTACTGTCAAGTACATTTTGATGTCAATACTATTATACTCTTACTGAAGTACATATTGGATTCCAGACTTTTACTTGTAATGGAGTAGTTCTATATTGCATTATTGATTATTTTACTTAAATAAAAACTTTGAGTACCTTTTCCACCACTGCTTGCGTCCCACTTGGGACACCACACCACTACAAATATTGCTTGTGGTGTTTCCCATGAAACACACAGATACAAAATTAATATTCAACTGAACTTAAAACCAGTGATGGTAATCACAATAAACACATAAATCCCCCCCCCCCCCCCCCCCCCAACACAGTTGGCAAACAATAACACAATAATGGAGCAATAATGAATATGGACGTGCTCCGAGTTATGCTGGGAAGTCTCTCCTCAGCCACTAACAGCCTGGGATGCTATATGAATTATGTCGAAGTCGATACATATTACGTTTGTATTGATTTCAAAACACTGATCGGACCTTATCAAAAGTGCCTTTTCCACAGAGGTTGAGCGCTTATTCAATAGGTTGGCAGACAAAGTATCCTACCTTTTGTGTTATTGACGCATACACCGTGTGGGTGCCAGTGGTGGAAAATGTACTCACATGTTTTACTTAACCCATTTTGAACTGAGATCAGATTCTAAAAACGTCTTCTACATCCTGACAGTTTTCTGAAAAAGCTATGTTTCTATGTCAGTCGTTCTTCGATTTTTCAGCGCGCCATGAGCTTGTAGATCTGCTATTTTTCAATAGCTAAAGCAAAACATAATGCTAACACCAAAAGGGGTTCCCGCCCAAAATGGGTTAAGTAAAAGTATCAATACTGCAATGTTGAAGTACTCCGTTACAAGTAAAAGTCCAGAATTCAAAATGTATTGGCATCAAAATGTACCATTAAAGTACCATTATGCAGAATCTGCCATTTCAAGTTTCCAAATGTATAGAAATCTTTTGAAAATAGCCGATCTACAAGCTCACAATGCGACGCATTGTGAGCTTGTAGTATATGTGCAAATTAATTTTCTACCAATAAATAGCCCAAGGGATGCAAGATTATCAAGGCCATCGCTGGGAGCACTCATTTTGGCAGCCAAAAGGAATACGAACTCGGTTTTGTGCCAAGTAATGCTTTCACATTTGCAGGTCTCGGTAAGAGGTCAAATATGACTTTTGTTGTTTTTTAATCCCCTGCCTGGGTTATTGATTCTTTTATTATTACAGCCAACAAAAAAACTTTGGGCAGATGCACTTTACTTACTGGACAATGTTCAGTAGCCAAAATGCAATTACCAAAACACAAGTGGAATGCACTCAAATGCTGCTATCTCCAGATTGAATCCTGTTACCATGCCACTGAACCACCTCATTGAGAAGTGTCCGCAAAGTAGTCATGTGTGAAATGCTGATAATTCCCAATTCTATCATTTTTAGGAATCTGCTCTTTGAAAGCCTGCAGTGTTTTTCTTTTTCCATTCTGTTCTACCTTTTAACATGTCTCCAGCAGTGGTGGGGGGAAAGTACTCGCGTCTTTTACTTATGTGAGTAAAAGTACAAAAGTATTGGCATCATAATGTCCCATTTAGAGTTTGCAAATGTATACAAATCTTTTAAAAATGGCAGATCTACAAGCTCACAATGCATTGCATCGCAACGCATTGTGAGCTTGTAGATCGGCTATTTTCAAATGGCCTAATATATGGTTGAAGTGGTTAACACCACGAACGCCTGGGTGTATTTAGGACCATTAAATCAGAGCGCCCAGCGATTTACAGCAACGGAGAACATTTAGCGACGCACCAGGCGCTATCCCGGATGTAGCTGAAGTAGCTTGATGTAGCCAAAACAGTCCCCAGGCGATCGACAACAACGGGAGGTATGATTAATTGATGTGTACTAGAAACTCGACCGGCCTTTGGCCGGTCTCGATTCTAGCACCACACGTCGTTGGCTCCCTTACGATGTGGTCACCGTTGTACGTATGTTTCACTGGTAATTCTAGTGAGCAAGGAAGGTGTTGGTGTGACTAATGACTGATTGATGCACATGGAGAATAGGGTGTAAATGCAGACAGACAGTAGTTGGAAATAAGATCCCATTTGTATGTTTCACTGGTAATTCTAGTGAGCAAGGAAGGTGTTGGTGTGACTAATGACTGATTGATGCACATGGAGAATAGGGTGTAAATGCAGACAGACAGTAGTTGGAAATAAGATCCCATTTGTTGTGTAATGTCATGGTTTGTAGTCATGTTGTAATGTATGACGTGTGTTTGTAGCAACATGTAAAGAAATGTCAGAAAGGCTGAATAGTATTGAAATGAAATTACATCCAGTATGTGACTGTATGTAGTATGAACATGAACAGTGAAGCAGTAGTGAGGAGTAATTGTATCTTGCATCAGGGGAACAGTGCAAAGCAACAATGAAAGCATGCATAATCAATGGCCAAGATGTTGAATATGAAGGTCATTAATCGTCACCATGCATGCAGGTACAGTTGGGTGCCACCGATATTGTCCCTTATCATTTGACCCATTTAGGCCTGACCTCAAAATTTAAAAAAATCCTTCTAAATCCTCCACGATTTTTCAAAAATAGCAGACCTACAAAGCTCGTAGCGCGCCACTCGGTGGCGCGCTATGAGCTTGTAGATCTGCTATTTTTCAATAGCTAAATTATAACAATGTTTAAAACACCAAAAGGGGTTCCCGGACTTCCCGCCCAAAATGGGTTAACTGTCCTTTTGCGCAGATCACGCAAACCTCAGCAAAAAGAAAAGGACAATATCGATGGCCTCCAACTGTAGTAGCAGAACATGTGATTGTGAATCCGTCCCTGGTTTGGGGACATGTGTTACTCTCCATGAAAGTTCTCTGATGTCTAGATTAGAAGAAGGGACAATAAATATGTAAAACATCTGTTAACGTTCGCTCGATTTTCCAAAAATGTGGGTGTCACATAATATGCGGTTAATTAGGTGTACATAGCTGAATGGAGGCCACCTGGGAATCAGAAGGTACCCGGTTGGCACAGTCATTGTGTGGAAATGGCAGGACACTCAACCCCGTAACAGCTCCCCGGGTGCGTAGTGCGCCTAATAGTGAGGTCTCACTGAGGGGGTGTGTGTGTGTGTGTGTGTGTGTTGGAGGGGGGGGGGGTGTCTGGTAGACTGGGTACCGACCTGATTCGCTGCGTTCCGCGGATCTGAAAATGTCACTGCGCTAATCAGAGTGGACAGAGGCTGCCTGACACGCATTTCATAACGTCACCTGTTACGTAGCCACGTTGTTGCTGATACGTCATCAGCCGTGGAAGAATTGAGAGTAAAAGCCTACTGTAAAAAGTAAACGATTCAGTATAGTACACTGTCAGATTCAGTAGTAAATGATGGCTGTGTGGGGTGAGTTTAGTGAATGATAAGGAGACGTTGCAGGACAACAGCAGTAGCTGCGCAGTGCGCATTGATACAACGGCATTGTTTTACCTCAACCCGCACGGCCGCACCACAGACCAATCAGAAGCCTCGGCTCCATTTCAGCCTGCATATGTCCCGCCTACCTGTGGAGAATAGGAGACTCCCCTGAGTGATTAGCGCAGTAACATTATCATATCCGCGGAACGCAGCGAATCAGGCTGGAACCCAGGCTAGGTGGCTGGGGACTCGTGGGAGTAATGTAGAAACATGCATGGGGCCTGTCAAAGGTAAATATTGTAAATCAAAAACTCAGCTTGCTTGATTGCTTGTTTCTGTCTCAGCTCTGAAATCTGGCAACCTGTGGAAAAGATAGTCTACCTGATTGCGTGACTGATGGATTGATTATATGAACTCTATCAGCTATAAGGGCCTTGCAAACGTGAAGCGAGGAACGCAGGCGTTGTTGCCTGGATCAACACAGGTCTCCTCCAGGTCTGTTGAAGAGGGGCGCAACAACGCAAGCGTAAAAAAAGAGAATCCAGGTCTGGTGAGTCACGGGCGTGTGCACGTAATGAGCACGCGCACAACAAATCCACAGGACCACGCTCACGTAATTACGCTTACGTTGTCGCACCGCGACTTCTCCGAGCAAAAACGTAGGTCTCATTGAAAATGAACTACAGGCGCGTTTTATCGCTCCCCGTTTGCAAGGCCCTTTACAGAAAACGCAGCTGTGTGAAGGTCAACAGTGCCACTTCGTCACCTGTACCCTAACAGACATGATACCCTATACATACATACATACATACATACATACATACATACATACATACATACATACATACATACATACATACATACATACATACATACATACATGGGGACACACATTGCTGTTCATTGGAGTGGCTGCACCATGCAAAAAGATCAGGGAGGAGACTTGATTGCTTGTTTCTGTCTCAGCTCTAAAATACGGCAACCCGTTGCAAAGATAACCTACCTGACTTGTTTGTTTCCAATAAGGGCCACCACGTGTCCATCATAAGCGTTTCTGTGCTTAGGAACAGGTGGAAATACTGGGCCGTAAATGTAGGCTATATGAGTACCTATATAAAAGGTGATCTGTTAATCTGTCGGTGGTGCACACACATGTGCCGAGCATATCGGCCAACGTCTGGTCATCTGAGAAAATGACATTTGTGCTGTCAAGTGTGCATGCATTGTCCTGATGAGTGGCACATCACCATCAGTGATTCCTTGCATGATGACTGGGAACGGCGGGGTGATAAGACTAGTTGTACGAACGCTTGTTTTCTATTGTTGTATTGTTTATTGGATCTTGTTTAGTCGATACACTTAATTGTTTTAGCTCATGCTCATTTGATTTAGCTATTTTGTCTCATCTGTTTAAGGAAATAGGTAGCTGATATATTGCACTTTTACCTTAGCGCTAGGTATACTCTTGGTTGCTTGTTTTTGCAGAAAATGCACTAAAGACTTCTGGTGATTAGTAGTTTTTGTTCCCTACCTATGTTGAATACACTTATTGTAAGTCGCTTTGGATAAAAGCGTCTGCTAAATGACTGTAATGTAATGTAATGTAATGTAAAACATTGTCAGAGTACTTAACAGTGGTTGTGAAAAGTGTGGAGGCGATTGAACGTGCGTGTGCTGAGTAAATGAGCCTCAAAGCTCCATAGAGTGGGTCATCTCAGAGATTAAAATAGGGTGCATTTTGCATCCCAAAACGCAGTTTATAGTTAAGGGACGCAATCAAACAACGACCTCTGCATCCACAGGATGCACTACTGTACTGTTTTTATTCTAATTTATTTTTCTAGCTTTAGTTATAATAATCATTTCTTCTTTTTTCTACATTAATATAAATTATAACCATATAAAATGAAATAGGAGTTAAATGCTGCAATTTGTAAAAATATGACTCCTAACGTCGTTGAAGTGGGACTCATAAAATGTCCCTGGGACTCATCTAAAAGACCATCCCTGCATCCTGGGACTCATTACATTGAAAACCTATTTACATCACTGTCATCTATTGGTGTGGAATGATGTGTGCTAGCTACTTCTTCATTTCTAGAACTATAGGCTTCACCTTGGTACTCTCTCTCTCTGCCACCCTCCCTGTCCTTCTCCATTGTCACTATGAAATAAAGTCATAGACTGTCCCCAAAACATAACCTTTAAGAGAAAAGGAATATACGTTTATTATTAGTTTGGGCTCGCGTAGAGATTGTAGATGGTTATTCATGGTTTGCCCTCTGGGCTGTGACCTCATGTGGGTCATACTCAATACATCATCATCCAGTAGAGAGCTACTCGAGCCCACACGGTTTCTTCAGGAACAGTATTTCCTAGTTTCTTAACTTTCTTTATATCATTTGAATCCAAAACCAACATTGCAGAAAATGATGACTAATGGGTTTTTAATATTATTTCAGTTAGTTAGAAGGAGAAGTCCGCAATGGCAGTTTTCACATTTCTCAGTTTCTCAGTACTTTCAGGTTTTCTTTCCTCACACCCCAAGTTCAAGTCTACTTGTGCGTTTTGTCTGTGTGTGTGTCTGTGTGTGTGTGTGCGTGTGCGCGTGCGCGTGTGCGCGTGCGTGCGCATTCGCAACAACACACGCACAGCTGCTCTTTTGTGAATCATTTCTGTGGGTACAACAAAACATAATTACCCTGATGAACGCTGAATGCTCGAGTGGTTTCCCGAGTTCACAAATCTCTGAGAATCATGAACACACATCAAGCGTCTGGGTTCACATCTAAGGACAGACAAAGGCAGGAGGGGAGTCTGACTTGCTCCAAAACATCCACCATCCCATCTGTGTAAATCACTAGGCTCTCACCAAACACAGAAAGGCTTGCGTGACTCCACACCCCCTCTGAGCACACAGCACTTTCTTTGTTCCTCGCATTTTTGAAACGGTTGTCTTTTCTTTATAGTGTTGATGATGCTTTTAGAAGTTCCTCGCCGGGTGTGTGTTTACGTTTAGTGGTCTCTGACTATTACTGTCGGGTTGCATGTGTTTGGTCCAACGTACTGGCCGACAGGCATTAGTCCGACACCCTACCCAAAACCCAAACCCTAAACCTCACCTCACAGGAAGCCACGGGTTAGTTTTAACCGGCCACGCATGTTGGGAGTGACGGTGTTGTCGGGTGCATGCGTTTTGTCCGACATACCATTGGTCCGATCTCAAACCCTCACCCTAACCTCCCACGGGACAGCACACCTAAACCTAACCTTAACCCTTAACGCACCCCTCACCAACCTTAATCCGGTCGTCTTAACGCACCCCTCATCAACCTTAATCCGGTCGTTTTAACGCACCCCTCACCAACCTTAATCCGGTCGTTTTAATGTACCCCTCACTAACCTTAATCCAGTCGGACCACTGCTCCTTTGAACCAATGATATGTCGAACCAAAGTAGAGGTATGCCTCCCGGTGTTGTCAGACTAATGCCTGCCGGACTGTTGGTACAGTATGTCTAACCAACGTATGCACCCCATTTCTACGGTAAATATCATAAGATTTTAGTCGACTAAATGTAAATGTTGATTTATCCAATCCAATCCACTTCATTTATATAGCACGTTTCAAAACTCAGGGTTTACAAAGTGCTGTACAGGAGAAAATAAAATCAAATACACTATAGCTACCACACAGAACAACAACAGCAAGAATACAAAGTACAAACAGTGAAAACAACTGAGACACATCACAGAAAAGTACAAGACGCAACAGAGTCACCGTGAAACAAATGACATTTGTACATCTGTATTTTGGCAGGCCTTGATGGCGTCGTAATGCCTGATTTCATATGTGGTTGCATGCTGACAATAGCCGATCTACGAGCTTGTAAATCTGCTATTTTCAAAAGATGTGTATACATTTGAAAACCTAAAATAGGACATTCTGCACAATGAGTACTTGGACCCCTGGGGGTCCGCGAAGCATAGCCAGGGGGTCCGCAAAATAATTCAGATTTCTTTCTTTTTTTTGCCAGTGAATTATGACGTGTGATATGTGAGTTTACCATAATCACAGTAATCCTTAATCATATTCCATCATTCAAGGGCCTTTGGATAGAAACTCCATGCAGTCACTTTCAGTTAGTGCTGCTGAGTGTCTGTGACTGTGACCAGCTGATGGTCGTTGACACTTAATTGATGCATCAAGGAAGGCAATTATGTTTCTGTCAAATAGGTCTACATCTATTCTATCTTAAATAAATGTTGTGAAAATGTGATGTGACTTTGATTGAAAAGTTTTAATACAAATAGTTCCAATGGCATCTGAATGTAAGGTTGCAAATATGCTTATCGGTGTTGCGAGGATGAGGGGGTACCTGGAAAAGATTCTTCCCCCCCAAGGGGTACCTGGGCCAAAAAAGTTTTGGAACCCCTGACTTAAAGTACATTTTTATACCAATACTTTTGTACTTTATTTAACTAACAGAGTAGTTCTACATTGCAGTATTCTTTATGGAGGGACAGACAGTAGGCTGACAGGAAATGGGGAGAGAGATGGGGGAAGACATGCAGTAAAGTCGAACCCGCGGCACACTGCCAGACAGGATTACCAGACAAGGTGCCTGGACCACTGAGCCATGGCCCAGGCCAGTATTGATACTTTTACTTAAATAAAACATGTGAGTACTTTTTTCCACCACTGACTAAAGAACAGGACACAGATGTGTATACAGTAGATAATGCAGCAGCACAACACACTATGAGGAAGACACAGGCTAGCTTCATTGATTGATTTGCTTGTAACCAAGCTGAAGTGTGGTGTTGTAGCTGTTTCAATGCTAATGCTCTGTAGGAGTCTATAGCTGACTATAGACTCGTGTGTGTGTGTGTGTGTGTGCGTGTGTGCGTGTGTGCGTGCGTGCGTGCGTGCGTGCGTGCGATTACACTATTACACTATTACACTAAACACACTTATTACACTATTACAAAATGAGACTTATTACACTATTTCAGTTACTAGTATCTCTATTATTGTGATGCCATGTCCTAGTGCCTGACGGGTCAAATGTAATCTACTTCAATATTTCTATAGTTGAGTCATCACAAATCTTGCAGCACACAATGCATACACTGAGCTCTATCCAGTTCCATGTATCTATTATACATTTAAAAAGGTGTGCCCAAAAGGTGTGCCCAAGCCAGGAAAATAAAGTCACCAGCTACTACGTCACTGACACGCTGCAACACGCTGCAACACACACTGCAACAACACACTAACACGACACAGCCTTACCCTCCGCGTCGATCCACGGCTATCTCCTCATGTCGCGCCGCACTTCCACACTCAACAACACCCGCGTAAAAACTGGCATTGCACTGCCACTACAGCCGCCTCCCGTCCACACTCACAAACAACATCAATATCAATAATAAACACAAACACGCCACAAGCACCGACACCCCCGCCTAATTTGTTGCCAGGTCTATGAAAACAACCCCAGAAAAAATGCCATTCAACACGCTACTTACAACTCGCTTACAATTCGCGGACCTGGCAACACTGCATCCTGTTTTCCCATTGGCTACGGTTGCTACAACACGCATTTGCACTGCATCTTGGGAGCAACACAGCTTAATGTAGGGGTCACCGATTGCTGTGCTACATCCCCCTCATGTTCTCACCACCCCGTTCGGCTACACCACACACACTAACCTACACAATTCTCCACATGCAACACAGGGCCCTTATTGGCTAGCCCCCTCACATGGCGATCCCCACGCAACACACACACCCACACACACACAACGGCCACGTTCGGAAATATCGCACTGAGCGCACTGTGCAAATGCAATGCAAACTAATAGGCGAGTGTGCTTCGGTGCGGTATTTCCCAACGCGCCCATCTCATCGACACAACGCGCGCAGTCGGATGCCAAGGTCTTCCGCGCATTATTCCTTTCCCAGTCTCACCACACCACGGACTCATTGTAACCTCGCATCAGTGTCACTGCAGACACGTAATCACACTGTGGAGGATTTGTGACTGAGTGACTGTGTGTGTGTGTGTGTGTGTGTGTGGTTTGATTTCAGCATGTTTTACACTGCACAGTTGCGCAGTGCACACCATGGGACAAATCGGCTTTTCACCCCCTGCCACTGTGCCCACAAACGCATGTACAAGAGGAAAACAATCTAAACATTATATACTAACGTCAGCATCGGGCAGATTAACACACACAAGCGTTATTAGTTGAGTTTTCTTATTGAAGTGCCTCTGAATTGTAACTGTGCGTTTATGTCAGTCAGCGATGCGATCCGTTGTTATTCAGCCACGCACGGACTGGAGAGAGGCGACGTGTTTCTCTCCCTTCGGCTCATGTAGCCCTCTTTGTATCTACAAATATTGTTCCCGAAGAAACAATGTGGGGTCACTGCAATCCAAAAGATTGTAGGCCTACTATAATGCAGTCAAGGTCCCCACAAAAATATACTACAGTATGTTCTGCTCCATTCTCAACATCTTTTGGTTTCCAAAAACAGTAACTTATTGTAAGTAAACCAAAACAGTAAAAAGCAGTTTCATGTGTGCTTATTTTAATTTTATTTAATTTGCTTTGATGTGAAAATAAAATACAACACATAATAATAATACCCATCCGTTAATACATGTGAAGGGCACAATACTGGGTTTAAAAACACAGCTGAAACATGAAGTGGAGTCTGGCAAATCTCGCAATTTCCTTCTTCCCATTGCGCTGCAACGGAACTAGGATGAGCCGCCCGAAGGGCGGCGACATTCTAGTGGTACACAAATACATATGGCTGACACTTCTTTATTTCTTGTTCTCAGTTCTCTGTTTGCTGGAAACTTCTAGTCAAATGATTTGTGGTTTGCCAGAAAGGGTCTTTCCAAGTTCCCTTTATTCACTTTCACTGCATAGTTGTACTATATGTATTTTGTGTCATGCCGTCTGTTCCCAAACTCATTTAACTGATGTCTTGTCTCATTAGTAGTAGCTTAATAAACAGGTCAATCCTGTGTGTGTAGCTCCATCTCAATGAATTAGAATATTTTGTAAAAGTTCATTTTCTTCCGTAATATAATTCAAAAAGTGAAACTTTCATATATTCTCAATTAATTGTGCATAAAGTGAAGTATTTAAAACCTTTTTTTTGTTTTAATCTTGATGATTATGGCGTACAGTTTATGAAAATCTAAAATTCCTATCTCAATGAATTAGAATATTTTACGAGACCACTGAAAAAAATATTTTTTAAACAAGAAATGTCGACCATCTGAAAAGTATATTAATGTATGCAGTTAATACTTGGTCTGGGCTACTTTTGAACAAATTATTTCATCAATGGGGCGTGGCATGGAGGTGATCAGCCTGTGGCACTGTTGAGGTGTTATGGAAGCCCAGGTTTGCTTTGATAACAGCCGTAAATTAATTTGTATTGTTCAGTCTTATGTCTCACACCTTCCTCTTTACAATATAACCTAGATTATCTGTGGGGTTCAGGTCAGGCCAGTTGGCTGGTCAGTTAAGCACAGTAATACCATGGTCAGTACACCAGTTACTAGTAGTTTTGGCTCTATGGGCAGGTGCCAAATCGAGTTGGAAAGGAAAATTAGCATCTCCATGAAGCTTGTCAACATACTGAAGCACAATGTACTCTAAAAAGATGGTTTTCACTGTCAGTGGATCAACACCATAGCAGATAACATGGCCTAAATCATCACTGTGTTTTGTCATGTCCTATATGAAAGTTTCACCTTTTAAATTATATTATATTTTGTAAAAATGAACTTTTACAAAATATTAAATATCTAAGGGGGGCAGTGTCTTGAATGTCTGGCCATATATGGAGCGTGTCTTGAGTATACAGGGCTTGATGAGGTCAGCAGCTGCACTAATAACTTTGGGGCGTCTAGAGTTTGAATGGACAGGTATCAGTCAAAAGGGAGACATCGAAGAGGAAGGACGGGTGGGGTAGGATCAACATACGTATGGAATGTCAACAGGTAAGCTCCATTTAATATATGGAGATCTAAGGGTTTGAGGTCAGATGTAGAGTTGGCCGGCTCCATATATGTAGACATACTGTAGGTGATGATCCATCCAGTCTTCTCCATGTATGGGTATCCAGGGATTGATGAGGTCAGTGTCGTGATCTTCATATGGAGACGGCTATATATGGAGCGTGTCACGAGGCATGACGGACTGACGACCATATATGGTGGCGTGACGTCATGTCACGAGGTGTGATGGACTGACGGTCATTATGGTGGCGTGACGTGTCACAAGGCGTGACGGACTGACGGCCATATATGGTGGAGTGACGTGTCACGAGGCGTGATGGACTGACGGTCATATATGATGGCGTCAACTCTGCAGCTGTGGTTGGATCAACCAGTTGGTCAGGGGACCACCAGTGGTCCTTGAGGGGGTTCCAGATGGTTCCCATGCTAAATGATGGAGTTGGTAACCAAATGGACCCTTATAGATCATTCACTCTTGAGAGCGTGAAATGAAACCAAATGGACCCTTGTAGATCTTTAATTTTTTTAAATCTGTATTACTTAATTCATAAGAAGTCTAGACACAGTTAGAGAATTGTCATTTTGATCAACGTTTGGCTCTCTCCTATGGTACGAACATCAATACAACATGGGATTGTGGACAAAATCCTTTCCAACGACACCAACATATTCTACGTTTTGGGTCTGAGAGGCTAAATGTCACCAAATGTTGGTCTGTGGATCAAATGCCAAACACATAGTGGGCCTAGTATGAACAGGGTTGAAAACCACTGATCTAGTGCAATGTGTAAACCTTTAGCTGCAATGCTCATACAGACCACTGGGTGGCAATGTTCTTCTGGCCTAGAGCATGTGTGCAGCACTGTGCGGTGCATGTGTATAATTGTGCAGCCTCAAGAATGGCAGAAGAAGAGCTTAACCACCTACGTGTGTGCGCGCACACTACACATTTGCATGTCTAATGGCACAGGGGTGCCTTCTATTCTATCAGAGCGAAACCACTCTCAGGATGAGAGAGAGCTACAGCCACCCACACAGAGCTGAAATGCCAGGATATGGCCCAATCTACATGTTGATGTCCAGGGTCGTGCAGAGAGCGTTACGGAGGCAGGGGCTGGAATTCCGTAAAAGGGCACTTTTGGACTAAAATAGCGGATCTACAAGCTCTCACCGTGTCGCAGCGCGACGTGTTGTGAGCTTGTAGATCTGCTATTTTTGCAGTCAGGGGTTGAAATTCCATAAGAGGGCACCTTTAAATAGCCCATCTACAAGCTCTCAAAGTGTCGCGTTGAGAGCTTGTAGATCTGCTATTTTCCCTGGATTTCTAAACAAATTCTTTCAACGCAAAATGCTGCGTTCCAGTTCAGGAGAGTTCTGAAAAAAGCAATTATTGGGTATGGCATGGAAAGGAGAGGAGGGCATTTGCATTTCTTTCACCATAGTAAATGCTGCATTCATGGTCTGGAAAGGGCAGTTGTTTTACAGATGGGTAAAAGGGCAGGGGATGAAGCCCCCTTTGATGTTTATGAGTGCACGTGCCTGTTGATGTCAGACTATAGTAGGCTAGCCTGTCTGGAAGCTAAAGTGATGGTGATGCAACGGTGTCATCCGTCTCAATGGAGAAAATATTAGGTCCATGTGCTATGGGGAAACAGTTTAGGCTTTTATTTGAAGTGTGCCCAGGCCAGACGTATCGTGTGGACCGGCGCGGACCACAGCAAACGGCGATATGCTTCATGTCTGAGGTGTTTTTCTAAGAAAGAGAGGAGAGGAAAAGATCAGATGGGCGGTGAGAGATCTCTGTCTCGGTGTGTTGCGCCGACGGGCGGCTCTGCAGTGCAGACGTCAAATGTATCCTTGTGATAACAGCCATGTCCTTGATTCAGACCGCAGCACTAGAATGATAACATTCTGATGTGTTTGAAGCCCCCAGTCTGCTATAAAAGGAGCATGACTGATGGAGATGGAGTGTTGGAGAGAGAGACACACACACACACACACACACACACACACACACACACACACACACACACACACACACACACACACACACACACACACACACACACACACACACACACACACACACAGTGTGTTTAAACTGTCCTATATGCCATGCCATTCCACACATTTGGATATCATTCGTTCCTGTCAGACTCAGTCAGGGCCCTTTCTCTGAATGCAGCTGACACTTTCACAACACTGCAGACAGGCTAGTCTTTGATGGAGAATCTTCTGTTCAATGGATTCAAAAAAAGATTGCAGAGTGATAGAGCGGATATATATTACTGGCCATTGACTATAGTTTGACGACCTGGGCAGCTGCAATTATTCAGCAGATGTGCCGTCACTGGCGTGATATTTAACCACTTTAAACCTGGTCTCTCAAAAATAGCTCAGAGCTTATAGATTGGCATTTTTGAGCGTTTTGAAAAGATGCCCTGCAGAATAGTTAGACCATAAGGGCATGTCTTTCCAAAATGTTCCAAAGTGCCAATCTGTGAGCTACTGTACTAGTTATTTTTGAAAATGTTTAAATAAGGCTTAAATGGTTATATGATTTGTTAATAAGGTAATCTTCTCAAATAGAAACTAATCAAATCTAAGCACGTTTTGGTCAAAACATACTGTAGGTAATGATCAGTGATTTTCAACCCTTTTCATATCAAGGCCCATTATGTATTCAATATTTGAGCCACAGACCACCATTTGATGAGATTTAGCCTCTCAGAATATTTTGTTGCTGTTGGATAAGATTGCATCCACAATTCCATGGACCATGCTGTATATTAAAGTTGGTATAAGAGAGATAACAGGCAAACAATCAACATAACATCCTTCTACATTCTCTAATCGTGTAGACTTGATGTTTGTAGACTTGACGTTTAAATGATGTTTAACAAACAAGAAATGATCACATAGTGATATTTGTCAGGTGAAAGAAGCGCTGTCTCCATTGTGTTCTTGTGTCCGTTGTGTACTCCCCCCAGATTAGTATGAATAATTATTGTTTTAGTGTATGTTTCTGTGTCACAACCTTGCGCCTCGCGGCCGTTGTTTGCGTTCGTTTCGCAAACGAATATTATTATTATTATTGTAGTAACGTGTATGTTTCTGTGTCACAACCTCGTCGTTGTTTGCGTTAGTTTCCGACGCCGTGTCGGGGTATGCTGAGCTCTTCCCCGTGAGTGAGTGTGTTGACGCTGCTCTGCTGCGCTCTGCAGCCTGCCTGGCTGGCAGGCCATTGGCCACAGAGGAGGCAGACGTAGTAGACGAGGCAGCCAATCAGATCAGTATGACTAGGTCGCGCGATGGTCACTTACATTTCATGAGCGTTCATAAGGCAGGTTTCACCTGGCAAAAAGTATCTCTTGAGAGCGTAAAATGAAACCAAACGGTCCATTTGGTTTCATTTTACACTCAAGAGTTAAAGCTCTATAATGGTCCATTTTGTGACTTTCCATCATTCATGTGGGGAACACCTGGAACCCCCTCAAGTACCATCGGTGGTCCCCGTGGGGAACACCTGGAACCCCCTCAAGTACCATCGGTGGTCCCCGGACCACTGGTCTAGGTATACGACTCCAAAATTGGGTGGGATCGTTATCGGACCCAAAGACCACCTGGCATCGGTCAGGCTTTAGAACATACATGGGCAACTGGCGGCCCCCACCTTCACTTAACACGGCCCTCGGGTTAATATCAGAATACTGATTATAATATTGATTTCAGCTGTTACAATTCCAAACATGCAAACATGACCCGCTTTAATTACTTCACAGTCTAATAGTAGTGTTATTGTCTTTTTATGTACAGTGTATTTAGTTCATAAAGTTAACATAACTATAATTAAAGGCATTTGAAAGGCATTTGAAATGAAATAAAATGATACTTTTAAGGATTCCAATTCAAAAATAGCAAAATAATTCAGGATTTCTATTTAAATAATAGCAAAAATAGCTGATTGTAGATCGGCTATTTTTTATTATTGCTATGACAGTAATATGCAATATGGCCCTCTGGAGTGAGTGTGGAACTATAGTGGCCCTCTGGAGTGAGTGTGGAACTATAGTGGCCCTCTGGAGTGAGTGTGGAACTATAGTGGCCCTCTGGAGTGAGTGTGGAACTATAGTGGCCCTCTGGAGTGAGTGTGGAACTATAGTGGCCCTCTGGAGTAAGTGTGGAACTATAGTGGCCCTCTGGAGTGAGTGTGGAACTATAGTGGCCCTCTGGAGTGAGTGTGGAACTATAGTGGCCCTCTCCATCGTCAAAGTTGCCCACCCCTGCTCTAGAACTATAAGTTCCCACAGAATAGATAACGATGTCCCTTTTGCACGTACAGACCTGTCGGTTGTCTCAACCTGAATACACTGACCTTTACCGGATGTCTACTTGTTAAAACAGGCTATATTTATTCTGCGTGTTGTTGTCAGATGATGTGCTGTTTAGAGAGAGAACTCACTTCAAGGGAAGTTGCTCGACTTGCTCGACTCAAGGCCAGTCTGTAAGAGTTCGGGAGAATGCTAGGCCAGGTACAGATTCAGAAAATTCCTACTACACTGACAAAGGCCTGCGTGCCGAAACAGGTCTGTTTGTTATCATTCTATCCTATCATTATTAAACAAGACACCTAAGACTACTGAGAGTGCAGATTTTATGTTCCTTTCTGTTTAAAGAAAGCACATTAACTTGTTGCTGTTACACGTGGAAACTTTTGTTAATCCTCGCCATCTCTTCGCATCATCATCATAATAATACACAGAGTTTCGTGACCAATTAATTCGTTTCTGTTTGTTTTCTCGGTTTAGCATGAACCAGGTTAACAACAGTAGCCATGGCAATCATTTCTGTGTGCGCCTGCATACTGTGCGTGTGCACAGAGGATGGTGTTTACCACTGCATACGCATGTGCGTGCTTGGCACTGTACTGTACTAACAACAATGGCATTCTGGGAAAGGCACAGGGTCTTGAGGTGGGGTGCATCCTCTCCAGCTGAATGTATAGGCCACTCCTCCACTGGCGACTTCTGCAGGAGTGCCCACTCTTGTTATGATGTAAGCTCCGTCGTTGGTCTGAGCCACATCCTCCTTCTGAAGCCGAGCTGCCTCGGTTGTTGAACTTTTAATTTCCATCTTCCGTGGCCTGGCAAATTCATGCTTCCTTGATTGAAGCCTGTCTTTGGACAAGTCGTCCCTTTCTTCCACAGGGATCCATGTCTCCCATATGGACATTTCGGAGATGGCCTCATTCAAAAACTCATCTAAGATAGTGAGGTGCATTTCATAGGCCTCCAAATAGATGCTTTCTACTGGTACAATGTCTGCTGCCTCACTTGCTCTCTCCGCTGCAATGATTGCCATTTCAAGTTCATCTTTTCCATACCTTGACCACAGGTTGGTTTGGACAAGGTCTCTTATTTGTCTCAGCTTCTTTTACAGTGTTTTTGCTGCTCATTAAGAACTGCTTCATCATCCTCAGCCTCCAGTCCAAGTTTTTAGTCATTTGACTCGAGCACTGTTCTGAAACAGTTTATCGAACTCCTCTTTTTAACTCCGACTGAAGCATGTCGCTTGCTCCCCTCAAAATATAATTGGCCTGCCTGGTGAAGTAGCTTCTCGCCGTGGTCCTCCTTCTTGAGTTCTTTGACCTTCTTCTCCACCATATCTTCTGCCATGTTGATTCCCTCCGCGTCAACAGCTTGTATCTGGTCAGAAGCCGTTTATCTTCTTCCAGGCTGCTCGCAGCTGGTTTTCAACTGTGTTTTTAACAAAGTGTCTAAATTAAAAGTATTTTAAATTAACTTAAAGTCAACATTTTAATCAAATTCATTTTAAATTAAACATTTCAGATTTATTTAAACCTTTGACTTTGAATTAATTATTTAAATTAGGTAAACATCCAAGCATTTTAAATGTATTTAAGTATTTAAAGAAAAATAGCTGAACTTTGAGCTTGTAGATCAGCTCTAATTCAACCAGGCATTTAACATGATACATTTAACATGATAAATGATGAATTTTCCACACTTTTTAGTAGTCTTTTAAATTCTTAAATAATTTCAACATTTCTAACTTAGTCTTATTCTTTTGTAATTTATACTTTTAACACTAGCATGACTGAAGTAAAATGAGACACAAGTAGCATGTGCTTAAATTCATATTTAGAAAATGTTTCAGATGTCAAAAGATTTCTGAGATGATAGAATGGTGATGGATGATGATGGTCATTGAAGGGGAACATTATCCACTCCAATGGTGGAAAGTTACAGTAGATTTACTTACTGTACTTAAGTACAATTTTGAGGTAGGCCTATTTATACTTTACTTGAGTATAGGCCTATGTCCAATACTTAGTTTTGATACTTGATAGTATCAAGTGAAGACTGACAGGAAAGAGGGAGAGAGAGAAGGGGAGAGACATGCAGCAAAGGTCGCCATGAACGGGACTCGAACACGCAACGCGCTGTCAGGTCAAAGCCTATATGTGGCATGCGCCTGGACCACTAGGCCAGCAGCACCCCACTTTGAAAACTTTAGTTACTAGTTGCTTTGATTATTATTACAAAACACTAGACTGGTACCCGGCAATCAGTAACGATGGAAGTTGGAGATCCATGTCCCACCCGTTGCAATACCCGTTGTACCCGTGTCAGGGTACCCGTTCCAACTTCCACCCATCTGTCTGTGTCCCTTTTGTGTTGTAATGTCAGAGAGCTTGGGCAGCCCTGTCCAGAGCCCGGGCAGAGGCCTTTTGTGGCGGTTCTGGACAACCGTGGGTCCGACGTATTCGACACCGGGCACTGCAATCCCTGTGGGAGTGTGGAACGTGTGTGTCGAATTTGAAGTTGGTGGGGCGAACGGTTCTTGAGTTACGTGGATTACAGCCGTACACACGTACGTAGACAGATGTACAGTCAGAGACATTGGATTCATAGATAGATATACAGTAAACACTTAAGACCTACATTATATGAAAATAGCCGAGCTTGTAGATATGCTATTTTCAAATGATTTCATACATTAGACAACTTGTGAAATGGGGCATTCTGCATAAATAATGACTTTCTAATACAAATACGATGCAACTTGGGAACCTAATAATACCCGTACAACTTGTCATAGCACCCGTTTTAACTGTCTGTGTCCCACATGGAGCTCTCTGTATCTGCCTTTTGTGGTGGTTCTGGAGAACCGTGGGTCCGACCGACTCGAGTCCGGGCACTATACTCTCTGCGGGGGTGTGGAATGCGTGTGTCGAATCTGAAGTCGGTGGGGCAAACGGTTCTCGAGTTACGTGCATTACAACCGTACACACATGCAGACACGCACGCACGCACACAGAGACGTGGCGCATTTATTGTAGGATTGCAGTATTGATACTTTTACTTAAGTAAAAAATGGGAGTACTTTTTCCACCACTGCTAGTAGAAGGGACAGCATTTAGGCGATTTGGTCCATATGAGGCACCTGTTCTGAGCACAGACTGACTGTTATTATATATGAGCTAATGAGGAACGGGGTTGAGGGTTGGGGGTACACTTACTAAGGCCATGCTGGGACACAGAATGTTGAAACATACTCCTCCCCACTAGCTATTTTGTAATGCCCAGATTGCTTAATTTTTTTCCAGAACGTTAATAAACCCCCTGCCAGTTTCTCAGCCTCGGTGTAATATTCCATTGATTGACTTGAAGCAAGTCATTAGTCAATCATTAAGGTTAAGCGCTACCATCTGGTGTAAAGTCAAGTACATAATTTTGTTTACTATTTAATGCCATGACTTTCTATGGAGACCCCAAAGCGACATTTGTAAAAAAATAATTATAATACAAAATGCGTAAAATGCGTAATTTGTGTTCATTTATTTTATTTATATGTGGGTGAAAAAAACTTTTGTGGTAGCAGAAATGTTTTTTGAGGCCTGGGCCGTGGCTCAGCGGTCCAGGCACCTTGGCCGGTAGCCCGAGTCCGGCAGTGTGCCCCGAGTTCGACTCCCGATCCCGACGGCCTTTACTGCATGTCACTCCCCCATCTCTCTCCCCCATTTCCTGTCAGCCTACTGTCTGTCCCTCCTATAAAAATATAAATTAAAGGCGAAAGCCACCAAAAAAATGTGTTTTTGTTTTATCTCGTGAAAAAAGTTGTTGGGGGGGGGGGGGGGGTAATCTTTGGACAACATTTCTTTTGTTGATTTAAAAATGTTAAGTCTATCTCGTTCCCACGAGTTAGGAACTCGTACAGTATGTATACGTGGTTGCACAGTTCTCCTATAAAGTTGTAAATATGAAATTGCACGTTAAGATGTCATCACTTCTAATGACGTTCCCGGGCGCTGCACAGCTGCCAGCCAGTGTATAGTGTGAGACTAATGTCATTGTGGCGCAGTGTGTTCCCTGCAAACACAAATGACTTAACAATATGAGAAATGCATCACACGCAGGCTTTAATTGGACTCGGAGAAGAGCACGTCAAGGTTAACACCGTCATTACTAGATCTCCCCAGACAAAATGATGTCCAACCTCAACCTGTGCGACGATCGACTCCCAATCATACTTCAATAAACTATATCGTAATGATGATGCTCAGTTGATTGTATTAGTGATATAGTTAATTATTCAGTGGCTGGTTCTCATGATAATCCGGTGTGACCACGAAGGAGAGATGTTCCCACAAGCTTTATAGTCATTTATCGTTCAGATAATATCCACTCACGTGGGGATGCTCCACACAGCAAACACAGATTGATATAACTTCATTTCCTCTTCTTTCTTTTGGCTCGGCATCACAGCTGATGATTTTTGATCATTTCCATATGAATAAACATTGCTTTGACAGGAAACAGCGGCTGCATTTGGCACGGCTAGAGAGAGACAACGTTGTGTGTACCATGTGAGACGGCGCATGACGTAACACGAAGCCGCCGGCCAAAAGTTTGCTCCATCAAACGTACACACACGACTCAGAACAGAGGTGGTTCAAGGACTTGAGCATGAGACTGTTTGTTGGACCCCCAGCCACGCAGAACTGGTGGATGCAGTGGTGTAAAGTAAAGTAACGAAGTACATTTACCTTACATTTAGCCTTGATGTAGGCTATGTACGTGTACTTTCCAATTTCCAATACTTTTACTGAACTACATTTCGGATCCAAATATTGTACTTTTACACCACTACATTTATTTGAAAACTTTAGTTACTACTAGTTACTTTGTATAGATTTTGATTAGTATTACAAAACATAAATTAACTACTTCGCCAATTTCGGTCATTTTAAAATAGTCAATCTACAAGTTCACAATGCGTATTTGAAAACTTTAGTTACTATGCATACCAATACACCATACACGACACATTGTGAGCTTGTAGATCTGCTATTTCAAAGGATTTGTATACATTTGAAAACTTGAAATGGGACATTCTGGCATTGTGAGTACTTTCTACTTTTGGTACATTTTGATGCCAATACTTTTGTACTTTTACTCACGTGAATTTAGAATTCCGGACTTTTACTAAGTAAAACAATTTAGTACTTTTTCCACTACTGAGCATATATATGGTCCTTGGTTTATGTAGTAAATATGGCAAGCAATATAATTGGAGAGAGAGACTTTAGATGGAGCGCTAAGTTCATTAACATCAACAGTTTAATGAGTCACCATGCCACCTGCTGCATTGGGTACCCCTCCCCCTCTCCCCGTGTGTGACAGCAAGGTGACTTATTGTTACTCATACTCCAAAGTCATGGGTACAGTACATGCATTAATATTCTGTGTATACGTACTGTACTAAATTGTATAACGCATAGCATCTTGAGGTGTGTGTGTGTGTGTGTGTGTGTGTGTGTGTGTGTGTGTGTGTGTGTGTGTGTGTGTGTGTGTGTGTGTGTGTGTGTGTGTGTGTGTGTGTGTGTGTGTGTGTGTGTGTGTGTGTGTAAATCCTCTAATAGCAACCCGGGCTTGTATTTATCTCAACTGTAGGCTTTTATTGGAGGGAGGCATCTACAGTATAAGAAGGAGCTGGGCCTGTATTTCTACTTTTCAAACACATCATACTTAATAAAACCACATTTTGTCAGTTTGAACCCCGTAAAATGTAGGCTACTGGGCTCATTTATTGAAAACGAGTACCTCATGAAATATTAAACAGTGCAGTATTTTAACTTACAACAATTGCCTATGGTAAAATACCATCATTTATTTTTTATTTTCTTGCACATTCAAATATCTTTATCTAAGAGAGAGAGAGACGAAGGTAGCGTTAGCAACAAGCTATATGCTAACAACAAAGGTCTAACTACTAGGCTACTGTCTGCTTAAACGTGCAGTCACGTTCGTATCCCGACACGGTCGCTGCGAAAAAAGGCAGAACTACAAGCTCACACCGCGTCGTGTTAAACATCTTGCCCCCATTACTCACTATAGGGTAGATTTCCTTTGCTTTGTGTTGTATCATTTTCCTTGACACTCGGTGTCTCCATGTCCTCGCTCTTTCTTTCTCCCTCCTCCAGTTAGACTGCTGCTCTTTGAACTGAACACCAAAACTTGCGTCTCCGTTCGGTTTAGGAGCCATGCTTGCTCTATTGTTGCCTGAAGATTGTTGTTGTGTTGTGTGCGACCGACATTAAGTCAGGCAGGGGGCAGCGAAGCGTACCATAGCAGATACGACCACTAAAAAAAGAAATAAAAAAGAAATTGGCTAATATTAGGAGGATAGCTTACCATATTGTGCCGAATATAAGACGACTCTGATTATAAGACGACCCCCATTTAAAAGGCTCATTTGTGGAAAAAGAACATTGAATGTCAAATAGTCTAGTCCCCGATTATAATACGACCCTGTTTTTTAGGATATTTCCATTGGAAAAAAATTTAGTCTTATATTCAGCACAAAAAGTTATATATGCTTTATTCAACACCACTCCCGATAATTAATAGAGGCACGGCTTTTAATTGAATAGGTTACTATTAGAGGATTTACAATATGTAACACACACGCACGCACGCACGCACGCACGCACGCACAGTATATAGTATTTTATGCAGTACATATCCCCACTCAATATATTATCAGTGTCCAGTGTTTCACTGAACACTGGATGACCAGCAGAGAGCGGAGGCGACACAGAATCAATTCTTTTTCTAATGAAAGCATTCATGTACAAAGCAGACGCTCCCTGAAGAGAAACGTTACGGTCAGTAAATTAACTTTGCCAGGAGATGACATATGGTGACATTATCTCCTCGGTTGCGTTGGCGATGGAGAGAATCGCCCATCCAAGCAAATACAGACTTATGATTACACTAGTGCCCCGTGGTCTCTTCAGTCTGATTTTATACTTTGTCATCCAACGGTGTGGAAACGAGCAGATCTATAAACTCTGTATATAAATAAACCACTTTCAACCTGCGTGTCTTAAATCTGTCATTAATATAGGCCCTTCAAAACTATGTTAAAAAAATTGCGAAGATAGCAGATCTATTGGATAGTTTGCTTATTTTGAAACATTTTTAAGTAATAGTATTAGGAAACATCATAGAGAAGTCATGGCAGTTACGTTGGAGAATGATCCATAAGTAACTGTTTTTGTATTTTGCTTATGGTGTATCAAATGTTGTGTATGTATAGGCTACATTTTATCTTAATAACAAACTCAGGGATTAAGTGGTTATGCGTTGCTGCTGCATTACGTTCAATGTTGCTCGCCCGAAAATAGCCAATCTAGAACAACGGAGTATCCTGTAAAATGAATCAATGACATGTAGCTTGTGAAGTTAGTTCAGGCAGCATACACTCAAGGGGTTAATACGCTGCATTACTATGTGGGTGTATTCAGTGTTATGTAAGACCCATATGTCATGCACTGACATGGCAATCAGCTGAACAATTGGGCGGGGTATTTAAGATCACCTAAGTTTGCGCTCTCTCTGCGTTCCTTCTGCATAATATACGTTCCCGGTTGTTGTTATGCGCTGTTTCTTCCCACCGCCACCCCAGCACCACCGGTGGGCTCTGCTATTTGTGCCGTTCCCCGTGGGGGGGGTTGTTGTATATCTATCTCCCTGCTCTTAATGGTTAATGATGGCTGTCTAATTGTGCTGAGGCCGAACGGCGAGATGACATATTTATATCCACATTTGTATTCTCATTCTATAATAAAATATTGGTTCAATCTATTTGTGACGTGAGTTATCTGACTGCATGAATTACTACTGCATTACACATGTTCCTGGTGGAGGTCAGTTGGGTTCCAGTTAGACATGGAGAGACGAGGACAAGATGCTGGAAGCCTCTTTGCATAGCCTGACCTTGATGACGTGGGCCTGCAGTGAGTGATGGGCCGTGCATGCCTGCGTGGGTATTGGTGAGTGAAATGTAAACACTTCCTCCTTGGCTCTGGTCCAAGAGGCCGGGGTGGGGGTTGAGTCTGGGTTTGAAGCAATGGCTTCTGGGAAGGGCTGAGTACAAGTCTCAATGTCTTGAGCATCCTCAATGTCTGCGCATCGTTCCGCAACTCTGCATCTCTTCCACCTGTAGTTCCCCTTGTACCTAACTACCGGTAAACCCATTCAGACCTGAGGTGATTCTAAAACGATTGGCTATTTTTGACAAAAAAGATTTGGTGTAGATCGAAAAAAGGACGCACCAAGTACAGTGCAACTCTGGTCTGTCTTACTAAAGCCCTATTGCCAGTGCCATGACACCCACTTTGAGACACAATGTTATAGTAGCGGATTTGAATGAAAATCAAAAGATATCAAAGAGTATAGGTTACTTATCAAGACGATGCAATGGAGCCTGTAGGCTCTACTGGAGCCTACTGGCTGCGAATAGGAAACGCGGAGATGTCCGACGTTGAGTATTCCTGACCCTAGACTAGATTTAGCCTCATTGACTAGGAACTTTTAGTAATTAACCTACAGTAAAACTAAAAGTATTTTAGCAACCTAGGCTTAGTCATTTTAGTAGCAGTAGTCTTTGAACACATCATTGAACTGGCCTACCTTTAGCCTATACTTAAACTATTTAGCTTTAGTCTAGTCTTAACCAACCAAAAATGAACACTGGCATAAAAGGAACTTACTAAAACATCATTGCCCAGACTCTTCTTCAACAAAGATGGCGAAAGCAAAAAAAAATTGTTTTGTACTTATACATACAATTGCATGGTACAAAACACTGAAGTCATTCAACCAGAAACCTAACCTCAGTCTTAACCGGCCACGTAAGTCCCCTAACCTCATATCAGTCTTTTGTTATATTAGTTTTTATTGGATTTTTTATAGACATGACAAACAAGACATGCATAACAAATACACCAGACTGGGCAATGTCTACGAAACGAGTGGCAAACCTATTGTGATGACTGATGATAGTATGGGCCATTATGAACATAACAGTCTTAACACACACATGCACACAGTCAGTTTCACAATGTTTTCGTTTCGGCGGCAGTAATTTCACATCCTTGTTTCCTAATCGCAGCCAGTTAGGCTCCAGTACAGCCTACTGGCTCCATTGCATCGTCTTGATAAGTAGCTGTACTGGTTGATATCGGTTGATAACCTTCGAAGTGCATGCGTGCGTGCCTGCCTGCCTGCCTGCCTGCCTGCCTGCCTGCCTGCCTGCCTGCCTGCCTGCCTGCCTGCCTGCCTGCCTGCCTGCCTGCCTGCCTGCCTGCCTGCCTGCCTGCCTGCCTGCCTGCCTGCCTGCCTGCCTGCGTGCGTGCGTGCGTGCATGCGTGCATATGTGCGTTCAGCTATTTAAATAAGTAACTAGCTCTGTATTCTGATAGTAATCATTGCTGTGGTGAAGTGTTCACTCAGTAACATGCATCTCTCGCTCTTTAGTAAGCGGAAAATACATTTTAGAGATACCAATTTCATTTAATCAGCAGAGAGAACTCTGAGGATACAGGATAGACAAGTGAAATTGGATTGGATGAAACTAAAACAAAATATTCTCAGACATAATTAGAACTGGAACACTATAAATTTGAAGCCTATAAATGGGTTCTCTCTCCTGATGAGATGAAATTGGCGACCCTCCTGAAAATGTATTTTGTTTACTAAAAAGCTGGAGAGACGAAGGCAAAAGCTTGAACTGTAGTGTGTCATGTAGAAATGCTATTTCCTCGCCTCATTCCAAACATCGATAGGGTTGCGCGAAGACCCTCCCTGCAGCACTGTTTAATGTAATTTATTTGTGCTTATTACAGTATTTTTTGTTGAATTACTGATGACAAAGTCAACAGTGTATATCCATAACATAAGCAAGCAGCACACTAGCAGACAATACTGTCAAGTTCTTTCTTTCAATCATTTTGTTTCAAACCCTATCGATGTTTGGAATGAGGTGCCTCCAACCCACAATTTCCACAGCCCTGGGTAGGCCACCCCGCCTGTCAGAGATATGAGCTCAATGAAGCGCATGCACATTAATGTCACATGTTCATCATAATTTATGCTATCAAAAGTCTTGCTTACATGTATCTCGACCTGGGTTGTCTAGTTTGCATAACACAGCTGAACGTGTTCCTCAGTAATCTTTATTTTACAGAGAAGAAATACAAGTCCATTATAGATGCCTGTGGTACCATGTAATGACAATTGTAACACAATGGCTTCGAACATTAGACAAATGGAAAGTTCTAATCTAGTCATAGGTGGATAAAGAGAGTGGCAATAACGTATCCACTTAATGTCACAGTGGCGTCTAACTGAGCCATAAAAAGTAATTAAGTCGGATATTTTTTATTAGAAATCCATATTTCATGACACGCATAACAACACCATTTGGACACTGATCGGGGGGTAAAACATCCACCTGTGTTTGTTTAGGCATCGCATCCACAAATGTTTAAATACCGACGCCAGATGTTGCACCTGCTACTCGCCATTCACTACAAAACGGGACGTATTAAATAAACTTCGCTATGACAGAGCAGACTTACATGGGGTGACACTTTACAGTGTGCATCTGGCTAGTATGCAGAGCAGCCTCTTAAGGATGTGATGACTGAGTGAACGCCTACGGGGGGAGTCAGCAGCACACTTACATCACTCTTCCTTTCCGTCTCCTTTCACCACTTTTCAACCTGCCGAGCCTTTTGATAATAAAATAACAGATCTACAAGCTCACAAAATCATCTGTTTTCCAGTGTTAGAAAGTAACTACTGTAAGTACATTTACTTAAGTCCTGTACTTAAGTACAGTTTTGAGGTATTTCTTGGTTGAGTACTTCCAATTTCCAGTACTTTTACATCTACTCCATGCACTACATCTCAGGGGCAAATATTGGACTTTTACTCCACTACAATTATTTGACTACTTTAGTTACTTTGTAGATTTTGATTATTATTACAAAACATACATTATCCACTTCAGCGCTATATACATTTCGGCCATTTGAATGTAGCCGATCTACAAGCTCACAATGCGTCTCATCACGACATATAAAGTAGAAATACCTCAAATTACCTCTTAATTGCAGTAAGTACATTTAAAGTAAATGTAGTCTTATATTCGTCTTACATTTAAAGTAAATGTACTTTACTTACGTTACTTTGCACCATCAGGAGTCTCCATGGTCCCGGTGGGGAACACGTTGGCAGGCAGGAAGCACACAACGACGAGAGGCTGTACACCGGTCTGGGAATAATGAAATATGTATATCTAACTTGAAAATGATTTTAGTAGGAAATGCCCAAGGAATTCTAAAAGTCAAGGAAGGGGGGGTTATGTGAGGATTCAGTTGTTAAAGAAAGAAATTCCATTCAGTGAGAGAAATCAGTGAAATCTTTTGGGTACCACTTCCAAAACGTCCTGGAGTCCAACTCGTAGAGCAAAGCTAAATGGAAAGGGGAAATTGGACTAAATTATCAGGAGAAGCAAAAAAAATAAAAAATAAAGAAATAAAAAGTGATTATGGGAAATATCCAAAGCAGGCTGTGTTGCATTGACATCCCAAGTTAACAGCTATGTTATCTGCAAAGCGCAGAATGCTCTACTTGGAAGCTGGGCTTTGTCCGCAAGGGAACAATGACCACCGTAGACATGGTGGGCTAGTCGGAAAGTACCACATTACTTGATTTATTGTCACCACAGGTATGCATAAGTATAAGGCAAAAATAAAGAAAAGAAAATTCACAACAAAAACAATATAAATACAAGAAGAGTGACTTAATGGGGTGCCCTGTCAGCGGCAGAGTGGGTTTTAAGAAAAACAGGACCAAAACTCGACGGATTCCAATCAGCGGAACAGTCTGGGGGAGTGAACTCTCGAACTGCTTTTAAATGATTTTGGGGCACATTAGCGAGCTGGATGTGAGAGTGTCAAGGACATGTTCATTAGCATTCACATCATCTCGCCATCATCAAGGTGGGACATGTTGATGAGTTTGACCCGGAGGCTGATTGATTTCAATGATTTCCTTCATTTTGAGAGGGAAAGCAGAGCCTTCAGTCTCCAGAGGCACTTCCTCCATTATTGATCCAGCTAAGAGGAAAGTTCTGTTTTCTGCTCTTGCGACGGTTGTGAAATAGTCATGTCGAGGAATGAAATATGTGTCTTGTCTACTTATGTATACGTACAAATCTGATTGTTTTATTTCTTTTTTCGTAAACAAGAAAATAAATGCTTTTTTTTGTTTTCACAGAAATGTAGTATTAATCAAAATTTAATTTGAAAACATTGGCTTACAGAATTATTCATTTTAAGAAGTATCTGTTGTTTTGAGACAGTTGATACATACAACCCATACAAACCCACAAGTATGAATACAGTGTATTAATGATCATATCATATCATTCCCGGTCGCAAAAAATACAGGATAGACTTGCTTTTGTGGAGGGCGATAAATTAAAAGTGCACACAGTAAAATCTGGGTTCATTTTGGCAGTGTTTATTTCTAAGCTATGATGACTATAAGACTAAATATATTGACAATTTCCTCAACAAATAAAAACTAGACTAAAATGTCAGGAAGGGACTAGTGGACAAAAGATCCAGTAAAAGACAAGTCATTTTACACTTGTTTACATGCTGAAAATAGCAGGTGTAAAATGAGCCATTGCGATGGCGTTAAGGCCCGCCAAAACACATTTTAGTCAACTAAATGAATTGTAGATTTAGTCAACTACTATCTTATGATATTTAGTTGACTAAAACTAGACTAACACTAAAACATTCCAGGTGACTACAATGTGAGTAAAACTAAATGAAAATTATTCAAAAGACTAAAGTCTAAAAGACTAAAATCAAAATTTGCTGTCAAAATCAACACTGCATTTGGGTCCGTTTTTACATTCTCCGAGAGAGTCGAAGTGAGACACTGAGGATTTAGAAGTGCATTTACTTAATTACTTGCGTATTTCCAATTTCCAGTACTTTTACTTCTACTCCACTACATTTCAGATCCAAATATTGTACTTTTTACTCCACTATATTTATGTGAAAACTTTATTTTTTTATTATTATTACAAAACATACTCCAGCCGTATATATTTTAGGCTATTTGCAACGCATATTGTGTAGATCTGCAATTTTCAAAATATGTTTAAACATTTGAAAACTTGAAATTGGACATTCTGCCTAATGAGTACTTTAAAGGTATATTCAGTGATTTAACTTAATTCAAATCTTTTTTTCTTTCTTTTTAATAATAATCCTCCCTACTATATAGTGTGCTGAGTCTGCTGACCAAGGAGTTCCTCCCTGTCCCCAGTTAACCCCTGGGATCAAAGAACCTTAGGTTTTGTTTTTGGCTAGGGTTAGCCAGCCTTCATCCAATCCAGGATGAGAGGGGCCTTCTTCCAATCATGATTGAGTGGGGGCAGCCCTTGGTGCACGTGCTGTTGGCCTGTTGCGTGTCCCCCCCACTGTAGAGTGTGTGCATGTGAACATCTTGTTACCGGGGCGGACCAAGGTTTTTTCCAAATCACCCACATCACTGAATACTCCTTTAGCACCCTCTAGTGTTAGCATGCGCACACTGCCGAAATGCCACCCGTCTGCTCTCACTCTACGGAGCTTGTTTCCCTTCCGGGTTATTCAGTAAGGTGGGGGCCTTTGTGAAGACCACAACAGCACTTGCATTAGCTCACAACCTTTAGCTAGCAGTACAACCAGTTACATTTTCTCAGCGATGAGGTAAAAACTGATTTGCGATCGTCGGGTGCGCGGCGGCCCACCATGGACAGCTCTCGAACCTTTGGAGATACAGTGCTTTGAAAATCCTGTTATAATGGAGGCTCAACAGAGCTGGATTTAAAAATCCCATCGCTGATGGTTACGGGGGCTCTCCATACTAGCCGGAGCAATGCTAAAAGTTAAACAGACGGACGGCACGTTCATATATGGAGTATACGGTTGTCTACGAACATACACATAGATGGCACCAGTAGGTACCATTAGCCTAGCTACGTTTATACATGTAGATGGCACAGAAAAAGTGAAGTACATTTTGATGTCAATACTTTAGTACTTTTACTCAAGTACATTTTGAATTCCGGACTTATACTTGTAACAGAGTATTTACTTGCGCAAGCAGAGCGCGCAAGTATTGTGGTCGTGCTGGTACGAATGCACGTGTATACTTGGTAGGTATTGATGGTGACGTAATTAAGATATATATTAATGCCGGGTTATAACTGGCTTTTAATGGTGACATAATGAAGATACATACATTCAGATTACATACATGTATACAGACATTTCCTTTAATTCACCCGACACATAATTACGTCACCATCGACAGCCAGTTATAACCCGACATTGAAACATATCTTAACTAGAAAAAGTGCCCTTCTGGGCACAGGTCTCCACCAGGAGGATAGGACTGTGTGAGATGTTTGGCAAAATGTTTAGGAGTATAATAAAAATATGTTTTTTTGTTTGTTAGTTTTTTGCAACAATTTTCTTAATTTTGTTGAGGAAATGCAGAGCCAGATCACTCATAGCATGAGGATATAATTCTGGAGAAGCAGGACATGTGCAGCATTTTGTACAAAACGGGCCACTCCTGAAAACTTTGGAAGGCAATCTTAGCCAATCAGTGTAGAATCTGAGAAATCCAACAGACTTGTCTTGATCACATGACTACAGAGATCATGTGTACCGATTTGCGTGACATTTGGATGAAATCTGTGCGACTAACATATGCAATATGTTTTGCAGAAATCGGCCTCATGGTGGCGCTATAACCGGCAGATGTGGAGGGATGCAGGGACAATGTTTTTCCATGGCCTCTAGGGAGTGCGCATACATAAGTTGTATACAGATCGATGCAGTTATAGCTAAAAACAGGAATTGGCCTGTTATAGCGCCACCATGAGGCTGGACATGTCGTCCTCGGCCGAGTGGAAATGTGCGTGTATAATTTCACGGAAATTGCACAGTGTGTTTGTGATTTGTGGCATTTTGTTCGAAACGGACCAATTATGTGAGCTTTGGAAGCCAATCTTAGCCAATCAGGATGGAAGATGGGAAATGGTGCAGATCCGTGTTGATCACATGACTATGGAGATAGTGTATACCGAATTGTGTGATGTATAGATAAAATGTGTACGAGTAATCTACAGAAATATGTTTTGCCTAAATCGGCCTCATGGTGGCGCTATAACAGGCCGTTGAGGAATATTTGGGGCAGGGGTTCGTCGTTGGCATCCAGGGAGTGTGTGTGCAAAGTTTGGCATGGATCGGGCCAACGTTGGCGGAGATTAGCTGGTAACAGACGGACGGAAGGAAGAACGGACGGACGGACGGACGGACGCACACACACACACACGGACGGAGTGCAAAACATACTCTCTCCCCATGCCTTCGGCCTGGTGGAGACAATTACGTCACCATCAACATCAGTATATATATATACCTACCAAGCATAAGCACATAAAAAAGCCAGCCGACCACAGTATAGTACTTTCAACTTACAACTTACATACATGTACAGTACATACAGTACATACATTACCTGTTACCCAACCAATATTGAAACATATCGTAACTAGAAAAAGTGCCCTTCTGGGCACAGGTCTCCACCAGGAGGATAGGACTGTGTGAGATGTTTGGCAAAATGATTAGGAGTAATATAAACATGTTTGCCTTTGATGGCAATTGGATGATTTGAGGCATTTTGTTCCAAAAATGTGTTTTGCAAAAATCCACCTGTTGGTGGCGCTATAACAGGCCAATGTGAAAAGGGTGGGATATATTCCTCAGCCTAGTAAGAAAATGTGTGAAAGATTTCACGTAAATTGCATGCTGCGGTCATGATTTGAGGCTTTTGTTCAAAACGGGGCAATCTTGCAAACTGTGAAAGCCAATTATAGCCAATTAGGATGGAATATGAAATATCGGACAGATCCAACTTGAGCACATGACCATAGAGATACTGTGTAACGATTTGTGAGATTTTTGGACAGAATCTGGAGGAGTAATATGCCGGAGATTAGCTGGTAACAGACGGACGGAAGGAAGGACGGACGGACACACGGACGGACACACACACACACGGACGGAGTGCAAAACATACTCTCTCCCCATGCCTTCGGCCTGGTGGAGACAATTATGTCACCATTGACAGCCAGTTAAAACCCGACTTTAGTATTTATTGTCTCCACCAGGCCGAAGGCATGGGGAGAGAGTATGTTTTGCACTCCGTCCGTGTGTGTGTGTGTGTGTGTGTGTGTGTGTGTGTGTCCGTCCGTCCGTCCGTCCGTCCGTCCGTCCGTCCGTCCGTCCGTCCGTCCGTCCGTGTACAGCTAATCTCCGGCACCGTTAACCCGGCCGATGCCAAACTTTGCACACACACTCCCTGGATGCCAACGATGAACCTCTGCCCCACATTTTCCAGAACGGCCTGTTATAGCGCCACCATGAGGCAGCTTTTCACATTTTTTACCTAAAACTGCACCGATCTGCGTGAAACGTTGCATGCACACTCCCTAGAGGCCAAGGACAAACCTTTGACCTGCATTTTCCGCATCTGCCTTTTATAGCGCCACCAGGAGGCCGACTTTTGTAAAACACATTTTTTGATATTACTCCTCCAGATTCTGTCCAAAAATCTCACAAATCGTTACACAGTATCTCTATGGTCATGTGCTCAAGTCGGATCTGTCTGATATTTCATATTCCATCCTAATTGGCTATAATTGGCTTTCACAGTTTGCAAGATTTCCCCGTTTTGAACAATAGCCTCAAATCATGAACGCAGCATGCAATTTACGTGAAATCTTTCACACATTTTCTTACTAGGCTGAGGAATATATCCCACCCTTTTCACATTGGCCTGTTATAGCGCCACCAATAGGTTGATTTTTGCAAAACACATTTTTGGAACAAAATGCCTCAAATCATCCAATTGCCATCAAAGGCGTATGAAGAAATGGCAATCGGTACACATGATCTCTGTAGTCATGTGATCAAGACGAGTCTGTTGGATTTCTCAGATTGTACACTGATTGGCTAAGATTGCCTTCCAAAGTTTTCAGGAGTGGCCCGTTTCTGTCCTGCTCATCCAGAATTCTATCCTCAGAGATGCTATGAGTGATCTGGCTCAACAAAATGAAGAAAATTGTTGCAAAAACAAATTAAAAAAAACATCCTCCTAAACATTTTGCCAAACATCACACACACTCCTATCCTCCTGGTGGAGACCTGTGCCCGGAAGGGCACTTTTTCTAGTTTATTTTGTTTTTTGAGTGGTGCAAACCACTCCAACAACCAGCTTTGTTGAGTGGTGCAAACCACTCCAACAACCAGCTTTGTCTGTATCTATGTTTGTGTACCTGTGTACGTGTCCGTGCAAAGGTGAGCATGGTTACTATGGTTAGTGTGTGACGTCACTGACATAGCTGATCAGACTATATAAGACCTTGCACCACTCAGTTCACACGGGTGTGATTTTTTTACTTTATTGAGTCAATCACATGTACAAATCCTTGTTACAAATACATTTTCTTTTCACAACTTCTCACATGTTTCATGTCACTGTTGTTAGCTGACTTTGACCCATTTTTCCCCCTTTTTTTTGTGCATACATACAGACAACTACATTCCTTCACCTATTTCAAAACACAAGAAAACACAAGGAAATTAAAAGAAAAAGAGAAAAAAGAAGAGGGTAGGCCCATGTTAGACTAAAAACTTTAGTATTTAATTTCAATGTTTTACAGAGAGGCTGAGATTTGAAAGTTTGTAGCGGTCGACTGTACTTGCGCGCTCTGCTTGCGCACTAGTATACTTGTGTGCAGTAGGCACTTGACAGTGCATTTCTAGTTCTATATTGCAGTATTGATACTTTGACTTGAGTAAAACATGCAAGTACGTTTTCCACCACTGGTTGTAAAGCCGACCTTTATCTGAGCTGTAATGAACTGGTTATGGCCAGAGCGCCGTCACGTGGTCAGTGTAATGCTATCATAAATGTGGCCGGAAGAGCATCTTTTCCAATTATGACCCATTTGGAGTTAACAACAGCAGACTAACAGGCCAGAATAATAATCTCTGCTGATACTAATAAAGACTAAACTACATTGTCGTCTATATAAAGCAAGGATGTAATACGTAATTGACGCAGTCAATCCTGTAGTCCTGCCACGGATCAATCTGTCAAGATAAAACAGCTCTCGTTTTGACGAGCCTATTAATTCCTGCGGCGATAACACTAATGACGTTTGGGAGGATCGCATTCCTCCTTGAGTGCTTGTGTGATTTGGGCCTGACTGGATGTTATACGTTGATGCAATATGAGTGGGCTTTCAATAAATCATCCATTTTAGTAGCATTATTTATTAGCTCCGGACGTGGCCTTGTAAAACCCCGAGCTCTGATACGGAGACCCTGACCATCTGGCCTGTGTGTTTTTGACTGTCCGCTCAGCACAAGCCTGGGAATAGCAGGGTGCAATCAGAGGCCACTGAGCTATACATGCGCCGCCATTGCTGTGGCTTCCACCGTGGATATCGTCGCTGTCGGGCATAAACCTCGTATCTCTGTAAATCGATGCCCTACTTTGTTATTCCACACATTGTCATACAAAACATTGATTTCGTCGACTAATGAAAAATATGACTACCTTTTTTCGACAAACTAAATGGAAGCTAAATTAAAACTAAGCTATGATGACTAAAACTAAGACTAGTAAATATATTGACAATTTCGTCAACAAATAAAAACTTGACTAAATAATGTTGGGAAGGACTAGTGGACAAGAGCTCCAGTAAAAAGCACAAGTCATTTTACACTTGGTTGCATGGTGAAAATAGCAGATCTACAAGCTCACTCCATTTCCTGAAAGTTAACAGTTTTGGACATCCAGTAAAAGTACAAGGTTTCCAGACGACATGACTCTAAGCAGGCAGGTGTGTCGACGGTAGCAGAGAGAGCAGCTTGCGATCGTGAAAACACTTCATTGTGAAGCTAGAGGTATGCTAATTGGCCCGTCTTCCTCCTCCACTGCCATCACCAATCATGATCTGTCACCGTGTGTGATGCTGCCGCGGCTCGGAGGCTCCCTCTTAGCTATCGGTGGGCTTTTTAGCCGGAACATAAACGCAGCGTGTGAGGAAGATTAAACAAACCGTGTCCACAAACGCTGCATGGAAGCTGGGTTTGAAACAGGACAGAGTCCTACTAATTACACCACATGGCTTAATCTGTGGATCTCTCAAATCACCATGACGACGTTATACTGACGACTTGCATTCAACAAATTAATTCAATGTATGTGAAGAATTTTCGTCCAAGTTGTCCACACAGATTTTCATTTATTATACTTTTTAATGACGGTACTATAGCTTTTTTATGTAGTGATTTATAACAGTGAGTTTGTATTTTGATATCTGGGGTATCTCTGTGTCGTTTGTTGTTGTGTTGTGTTAACCACTGCTCAAGTTCCAAAATGAAAGTGATTTGTAGTTTACTCCCATGTCCTACTGCATGGCCTAGAAATGTGCCACTGATCGGTCTATAGACTGTAGATTAACCACAGACACACACACACACACACACACACACACACACACACAGACAGATACACAGACCCTCTTCTAGACGTAAATGGTGCATTTATGTAGCGCTTTTATCCAACGCGCTTTACATAGATTGTGCATTACATTCACACAGACATTGCACCAACCTGCATTGTTACTTTTACTTAAGTACAAAAATGTGAGTACTTTTTCCACCACTGGTGAAGTGGTGCAGGGATTCACCTTTCTCACGTTCCATGTCTCCATATGAGACATTGTCCACCTCAGGAAACATGGTCAGAAGATGCCCCGCCCCCCCACACCCATGGAGCGGGCTAGCAGAGCGTGTGATCTCCCCCTGGGGTGCTGCGTCAGAGGGCTATTTATAGGTTCAGAGGACAACATCCATCCTACGACCCCACCCCCCACCCTACTGTACTGTACGCCACACACTCCCAGGCATCCATCCGTCCACATATGGGTGCACCTCTGCACCCATATGAGGCGTCGCATGTCCCACTGAGGAGGCCAAAGGGTAACCGGCCATGATGCAGAGGCTTAAACACTTACAGTTGGGTGCCACCGATATTGTCCCTTATCATTTGACCCATTTAGGCCTGACCTCAATTTTAAAAAATCCTTCTAAATCCTCCAGTTTTCTATTTCTATTTTCACGATTTTTCAAAAATAGCAGACCTACAAGCTCGTAGCGCGCCACTCGGTGGCGCGCTATGAGCTTGTAGATCTGCTATTTTTCAATAGCTAAATTATAACATAATGTTTAAAACACCAAAAGGGGTTCCCGCCCAAAATGGGTTAACTGTCCTTTTGCGCAGATCACGCAAACCTCAGCAAAAAGAAAAGGACAATATCGATGGCCTCCAACTGTACATCTATTCAGATTCCCTGAATAGATGGAGTTCCTCTGCTAGACACTTCTTTTCAGTAGCAAAGCAGTAGAATTAGCATTAGGCTAATCAGTGAATAAAAACCTGCAGAAAACCTGTACGACTCTACCATACAGATGTACTAGGTGATGGTCCTTGGAGAGGCCATAACATACATACATACATACATACATACATACATACATACATACATACATACATACATACATACATACATACATACATACATACATGTAAAATGTATCTCTTAAATACATTATTGGGAGAGACCACACAATTGGAATGATCAATGTGATTTTGTACATGATATTTAACGTATATTATCCATATGGTACTGTATCTTTGGCATTTTAATAGTGTAATTAAGATTTAGACTGGCGAGTGTCAGTTGTTATTTTATGTTGTTTTTATGTGGATCCCAGAAAGACTAGCGACGGCGGAAGCTAATGGGGATCAGGGACGTGCACACACAGGCATCAAAGGGGGCTTGAGCCCCTGCCCTTTTACCCCGTCGGTAAAACAACTGCCCTCTCCAGCCCATGAATGCAGCATCTACTACACAGTGAAAGAAATGCAAAATGCCACTCCTTTCCATGCCATGCCGGAAGCCAGCGTTCAGGAGAATTGAAGTCTCCTGAACCTGAACACAGCATTTTACGTTGAACACATTTGTTTAGAAATCCATGTCGTACACCGCATCTCCACTAGCTAAAGAGTGCTCCGGGGTTGTGCCCCGGAAATAGCTCATATAATTTAGCTATTGAAAAATAGCAGATCTACAAGCTCATAGCGCGCCACCGAGTGGCGCGCTACGAGCTTGTAGGTCTGCTATTTTTGAAAAATCGTGAAAATTTAGAAGGATTTTTTCAGGATTTAGAAGGATTTTTAAAAGTTGAGGTCAGGCCTAAATGGGTCAAATGATAAGGGACAATATCAGTGGCACCCAACTGTCTTGTGAGCTTCGCGTTGTGAGCTTCATGTAGATCTGCTATTTTCCCTAGTTTTGTCCAAAAGTGCCCTCTTACAGGATTTCAGCCCCTGCCCCTCTAACACTCTCTGCATGTCCCTGATGGGGATCCGAATAAAGAATGAAAGAATGGCAACGTTAACAAACCCTGCCTCTAATACTAGTGTACTGGTGTAACACAGGGAGGCTGAATAGCTGTTGGCAGCTATAGCACACCCTATTATTTGCTCCGTGGAAAACAATATTGATCTCACAAAGATGCATCTCCACATTGAAATGAAAATTAAAAGGGGAATACAGTATCGTTTAGCCATGAAGTGACCCTTTGTTGGCGATTTAGTGGTTGTTCATGTCGTGGGCGCCTAAGTGCATTTCTGTCTGCCAAAGACGTTGCGTTTTGAGTCATTTGACCTTCAAACAGAACAACAAACCTTGGCTTCGGAAATGGTTGCATTAGCAGTGTTGGGAAAAGTACTTAATTATGGGTAAATGTATCAATACTGCAATGTAGAACTACTCTGTTACGAGCTATTTTCAAATGGCCAAAATGTATATAGGGCTGAAGTGGTTAATGTTTTGTAATGTAATTGTCTACAAAGTAACTAGTGACTAAAGTTGTCAAATTAATGCAGTGGAGTACAAACAGTAGAAGTACAATGGACATAGCCACTTGCCAAAATGTGCTGGCCTCATCACATTTGTGATTTTAGTCCAAGGAGTGTTTTTTGTGCCAAACTAATGCTTGGAATGGATTCAGAATCAAGAAACCCCCCTAGTTTGACATGTCCGACGGGCACGTACAGGTCTAGTAAAACAAATTGCTCAATGCTGACAGCTGTCAGCAAGTGCAGGATTCATGAATCTATGTGTATAGACAATATGTTAGGCCAATAAAAAATACTACAGTATATACCAAAGTTCCCACTCCACAGCCCCGGCTGCCGGACTATTGTTAGAGTATTTCTGATACTTTTGCTTATAAGTAAAATATTTGAGTACCTTTTGTCAAACACAGGCCAAACATCACTGAGAGAACATCCTCAGACACATAATGGCTATCTGCTGGTAGTGATGCTGCCCTCTCCTGCCACCCCACCACCCACCTAACCCCCCCCCCCCCAAATGCCGCTTTGCTTTGACTAATGATGCCAACTATGTAATTATCCCCGAGAGCTTTTAATGACAGACGTTGACATGCAGTGAACCTGCCGTCCTCCCAGACTCACTGTTTGCCTCCATGCTGATGTTTTATTCCAGACATTACCCCGGCACAGCACAGCGCCGCTGCAGGCTGTCTGGGTCAGCTTTCATCATAAAAACTCCTGACATCAAAGTCATCATCTGTGTGATGTAAGCTAGGCTGGAGTGATATTTCGGTCAAAGCGCCGAAGAAGTAACTGACACCTTACTTTAAGTTTAATTGAGGAAAAGTAAAACTATCTCCACCCCCTCCTGCCCGAGCCTGACATTGATGCAATCAAATACAAACATGAGTCATTGTACGACCAAAGTTAGTTGATAGTTTTTATTTTTTATTAAAGTGCCACAATTTTTGTATTTTTCCAGTTTTTCATGTGTCTATGAGGTGACAGTACTTCATTAGACACCCTGGAGTCGTTTTCATGTGCATTGGTGTATTAACTTTGTATTTAGGGTTTCTTCCTGGAGGCTGAACCCTTGACAGTCCAAAAAATTAAAAATAAATCACTTTCACCTCGAAACTCCATTCACACATTTTATAATTCAGCTTACTGTGAAGACAAATGCTGGAACTTTTTACTTTGAAATGATTTGTAGTTTCTGAGTTATTTAACTTAAACGCCCAATGCATTCTCAATGGCAATAGCACAAACTTTGGCATGCTACTAGTCCTACAATGTAGGACTTTCCCTGGACCTTCTAGCCGCTAGAAGGTCCAGGGAAAGGCCTACATACTCTCCAAGAGTTGGGAAAGAACATATCAAGAGAGTGGAGTGGTAGGCCCTTGGATTGACCAGTGGATGCAATGTACCCCACTTTGAGGTGTCACGTCTTAGGCCTAGATTTAGGGTAGGATTGAACCAGTCGCACTGTAGCCATACAAAGGCCTATAAGGGTTCCCAGATTGTAAAATGTTGTTCCTCCATCTTGGGAGAGTATGTAGGCCTTTCACTGGACCTTCTAGCCACTAAGATGACCACAGGCCCACCACTTAAAGACCACATGTTAGGGTGCCCAAATCTGAAGTTAGGTGGTCAAATTACCTGAAACTGAAGCAATTCAGTAAAGGTCAACGCTTCCTCATGGGGTCATTTTATGGCCTAGGACCTCCAGTAAAGGGTAAAATACTCTTCTCGGTTGTGGGAACAACATATCCAATGATGAGGACCCCAGGCCCAAAGATGACCCCTGGCAACTGTTTCAACTTTGGGTCAGCCTACATGTAAAAGTGCCCAAAGTTGAAAGAAGGTTGTCAAATGAACTGAAACTGAAGCAATGGTGTAATTATGCCCAAATCTGAAGTTAGGTGGTCAAATGAACTGAAACTGAAGCAATTCAGTAAAGGTCAACGCTTCCTCATGGGGTCATTTTAGGGCCTAGGACCTCCAGTAAAGGGTAAAATACTCTTCTTGGTTGTGGGAACAACATATCCAACGATGAGGACCCCATGCCCAAAGATGTCCCCCTTGCAACTGTTTCAACTTTGGGTCAGCCTACATGTAAAAGTGCCCAAAGTTGAAGGGCAGAGCTTCAACTTCAGCTACCCAGTAACCAAGGTTGAAGCCCTTCAACTTTGGGCAGATCTACAAGCTCGTAGTGCGGCACCGAGTGCCACGCTACGAGCTTGTAGATCTGCTATTTTTCAATGGGGTACATTTAATCACTGGTCCTGGGTCAATCCAAGGGCCTACCACTCCACTCTCTTGATATGTTGTTCCCCAACTCTTGGAGAGTATTTAGGCCTTTTACTGGAGGTCCCAGCCCCTAAAATGACCCCAGGAGGAAGTGTTAGCCTTTACTGAATTGCTTCAGTTTGAGTTCATTTGAGCACCTAAATTCAGATTTGGGCACCGTAGCATGTGGTTTTTAAGTGGTGGGCCTCGGGTCATCCTAGGGGCTAGAACAGGGGTGCCCACACATTTATGACGTGAGATCTACTTTCAAAATGACCAGCTCAACAAGATCTACCCACTGAAAAAATAAGTGTACCATTGCTGAAAATAGTTTAAATATATAATGTAGGCCTACCTGGGGGGGGGCTTTGGAATAGGGAGAAAATATGACAGGCAGTTTGCTGTCATATTTCCTCCCCGTATTTAACTTAAACGCCCAATGCATTCTCAATGGCAATAGCACAAACTTTGGCATGCTACTAGTCCTACATACTTACACCTAGAAACCCCATTCAAACCTATTTAGGTTCATCTTACGGTGGACATGTTTGCCTGAAAATAAATCTTTGAAATGTTTCATAGTTTTAGAAATATAGTGCTTTCAAATTTGAGAAATTTATAATGGGGCTCAATAGAGCTCCGAAGTCTGACGTCACTTTCAGTAGAGGGCGTCAATCTCCAGGTTCATGTATTTGTTTATTTGCATTGAGATCCCCAAACGGCGATTTTAGGTCGCTTCATATAAGAACTGTGTTTGAAAAATAAACCGACCACCTCTGCGTTTCTGTCAGGGGAGTGGCTGTGCGTCGTTAATGATGTCCATTCATATTTGATACAGCCAGTTTCTAGAGAAAATGGAATTAATGTGACCGCAAAAGCCTTGAAACTACATATGAATGCAATGTCGCTGAGCATATACGTCACGCCCAGCTGTCAACATATTGCGTTCCTGAGATTCCTCGTTGACGTAAGCTCAGCTGGTGGTGACTCGACTCGTACTAACCACGATACATTATATATCAATAAAATAAAAATAAAAATAAACGTAATTAACGTTCAGTTTCTGTTGTGCGACGGGCTGCGGGCAGAAGCAGCCTACCCGGAAATGTAGTCTCTGGGTTGTTTGGCTCGTTTCTAATGCTTATTTTGTTACTCTTTGGGTATATTTGTACATTTCCACCTTCAGTCGATGCTTTATATCCATATGAGTGAAAAGGCCGGGGTGATCGGTTTATTTTTCAAACACAGTTCTTATATGAGGCGATCTAAAATCCCCCTATGGAGAGTACAATGCTTATAAAAACATACATGAACCATGGCGCTCACTGCCCTCTACTGGTAGTAGAGGGCAGTGACGTCAGGACTTCGGTGCTCTATGGCAGCTCTATGGCACGTCAAAAAAAAATTTTCACCTAGAAACTCTATTCACACATTTTATAATTCAGCTTACTGTGGAGACACATGCTGGAACTTTTTACTTTGAAATGATTTGTAGTTTCTGAGTTATTTAACCTAAACGCCCAATGCATTCTCAATGGCAATAGCACAAACTTTGGCATGCTACTAGTCCTACATACTTACACCTAGAAACCCCATTCAAACCTATTTAGGTTCATCCTATGGTGGACATGTTTGCCTGAAAATAAATCTTTGAAATGTTTCATAGTTTTAGAAATATAGTGCTTTCAAATTTGAGAAATGTATAATGGGGCTCAATGGCAGCTCTATGGCACGTCAAAAATGTATTTCACCTAGAAACTCTATTCACACATTTTATAATTCAGCTTACTGTGGAGACACATGCTGGAACTTTTTACTTTGAAATAATTTATAGTTTCTGAGTTATTTAACTTAAACGCCCAATGCATTCTCAATGGCAATAGCACAAACTTTGGCATGCTACTAGTCCTACATACTTACACCTATAGAAACCCCATTCAAACCTATTTAGGTTCATCTTACAGTGGACATGTTTGCCTGAAATGGAATCTTTGAAATGTTTCATAGTTTTAGAAATATAGTGCTTTCAAATTTGATAAATTTATAATGGGGCTCAATGGCATGTAAAAAAATCACTTTCACCTAGAAACTCCATTCACACATTTTATAATTCAGCTTACTGTGAAGACAAATGCTGGAACTTTTTACTTTGAAATGATTTGTAGTTTCTGAGTTATTTAACTTAAACGCCCAATGCATTCTCAATGGCAATAGCACAAACTTTGGCATGCTACTAGTCCTACAATGTAGGACTTTCCCTGGACCTTCTAGCCGCTAGAAGGTGTCACGTCTTAGGCCTAGATTTAGGGTAGGATTGAACCAGTCGCACTGTAGCCATACAAAGGCCTATAAGGGTTCCCAGATTGTAAAATGTTGTTCCTCCATCTTGGGAGAGTATGTAGGCCTTTCACTGGACCTTCTAGCCACTAAGATGACCACAGGCCCACCACCTAAAGACCACATGTTAGGGTGCCCAAATCTGAAGTTAGGTGGTCAAATTACCTGAAACTGAAGCAATTCAGTAAAGGTCAACGCTTCCTCATGGGGTCATTTTAGGGCCTAGGACCTCCAGTAAAGGGTAAAATACTCTTCTCGGTTGTGGGAACAACATATCCAATGATGAGGACCCCAGGCCCAAAGATGTCCCCCTGGCAACTGTTTCAACTTTGGGTCAGCCTACATGTAAAAGTGCCCAAAGTTGAAAGAAGGTTGTCAAATTAACTGAAACTGAAGCAATGGTGTAATTATGCCCAAATCTGAAGTTAGGTGGTCAAATGAACTGAAACTGAAGCAATTCAGTAAAGGTCAACGCTTCCTCATGGGGTCATTTTAGGGCCTAGGACCTCCAGTAAAGGGTAAAATACTCTTCTTGGTTGTGGGAACAACATATCCAACGATGAGGCATGATTTTAACAAATACTGTACACTTTTTGGAAAAGAGTTCTTCCTCCTTATATTATAATAATACCTGATGATCATGTTTTAGGGTGGAAAAAAATCATGGCACTCCATCTTTAAATCATTGGAGCACAAATATCCACCAGGATGCACGGCCCTCCCTCCCTACATTGTAGGTCATATGATGACATTGTTTTGTTCGGTGGAGATAATTGTGAGAGCCAAAGGCTAGAGGGACTTTATTGTAACAGTACAGTTGTCACTATATATACTCACAGGTTGCTTATGGGTAGTTGTATTTATACAACGTAGTTTCAGGAGTAGAGACCACCCTCTGCTTATCACTGCCACTCTGTTCTCAATCACCTCCCGCCTTCACTCAACGGCCACTCCCCATTCACAATCACCCGTATCCACTACACCTGCCTCCTCTCACCACAGCCAATCCCTGGTGTATTTATACCACAGTATACACCTGCGATCTCTCAACCAAGTTGTTTGTCCTGCTTCACGACAGACCAAACATGGGTTGCGAGTACTGCGTTTGTAGATGGCTATTTTCGCTATTCTTCAAATTTGCCATCCTCCTCCAGCCCAACCTCCTCCTTCCGCCTCGATTCTCTAGGAATCCAGGGGGGGGCAGTGACGGAGCAGAGACGACCAACCGCTCATCCCGAGTAGAGCAAAGATGGCTGTCAGCTCCAGAGACTACGCCCCCACCCTGAGTCTCGCCCGCGACATACCAAAGCCTACACAGGCTGTGTAGTCGACGCGCTGTGATTGGCCAGTCGCTGTGATTGACAGCCTAAACCTAACCTTAACCTCAGTAAACTTAACTTGACCGGGGGCGTGGTTATAAACACAACCCGTGTAGGAATTAGTATGTAGCGTCTCGCCCTACCTTGGGTTCCTCACTCCATTACACATTCATCTCATTATGTTTCTCTTACTAGTGAAATATAAATTGTGGATCAGGGATCAACACTTAAAAGGACTACAAGAGCTGCATTGCTTTGTTTTGTACACTGGTGAAAAATTAGGTTGTTTTCTCTATCCCGTGCATATGATGAAGCTTCTTCGGCTAGCTTACATGCCGGGGTTGAGTATACACAAGCTGCACTCAATCAGTCATCCCCTGGGGTCTCCACCAATACTACTCAGGTGGTGCTGAGCATCTCCGGGCAGGGAGCCAGAACAGTCAACAGTACAAACACACACCATGCACACAGGTGTATCCTGACAATGCTGGGCAGAAGAAGAAAGCCAATGTCAATTGAAGCCACGTCCCATTAGATGTGTCATGTTGTAATATGAGATATGTTGCTGCATGAACAGAGGCACAAATCCAATGTCCAACGCAAAGTGTCTGATTAACTCATAACAGGTTTCTGTTCGTGTAAGAGTCCGGGTAGCTCAGTCGTACAGCAGTCCTCTTCGTACCACAAGATTCGATCATGGGCACCGGCGCCAACTCGGCATAATATGAGTATGGCTTGGGTGACGAATTTGTGCGGTGCTGGGAGCTGCTCCATCTCCCAGGGGTCTAACTATTGCATTGACAAGAGAATAGACACCTTTATTGTCGGCCGATACCCACAATAAGACACTCAATGGACGTTACTTAGTTTGTTGCAGTGCATCCCAAATGTTTTCAACTGAGACCCAAAAGAGACATTTGGTGCATGTCTTCCTAGATCTATTTTATATGATTTTATTTCAAATATATTTTATGTAAATTACATTCTTATGGAAAAATTCAGACATTTGAAAAAATCTTTTTAGATTGGGTTTTCTTCTATTTTGTATAGGAAGAAAACAGGCTCCAAAATGTGTCACATACAGGTACCTATGTTTCAGAAACACTGCTCTACCGAAATAGCAGTGAGTATTTACAATGCAATCTAGAGCCAAATTCCAATACCCAAAATCTCGGCCATCTCACACTCGGTCACTCTAGCATGCCGGTGTTACGTGAAATTGGTGACTTCCCAACATAAATCGTTGTGTTTTTTTTTAGCAGAGTTCACCTTAGGCCACTTATTTATATTTGAAGTCCACTTGGTCACATATTTCGGCAGGTCAGCAATTACACTCTAACACCGCCATGCTAAAGTGACTGAGTGTGAGTGAGCGAGTGGCCGAGATGTTGGGGATTGGAATTTGGCTTAGGTTTGAGCCTTTCTCTGTGTTCCTACAGTTCCCATGATGCATTTAATTCACGGGCCAGCGTCAGTCTGACACGCCCATGCTGCCACCCCTTGTGGTTCTATATGCTACTGGTCTATTGCATGAACTTGAGTTATATTTTTTGAGGGCCGCTAGCCCCTCCTATGCCCAGCTTTAAATGTTTGTGTAAACACAAACATTGAAGACAAAAGTGTAAACACAAACATTGAAGACAAAAGTGTGTAAACACAAACATTGAAGACAAAAGTGTGTAAACACAAACATTGACAAAATTGAGGACGCAAATTGTGATTGGGTGTGAGATATGTGCCATTGGTTGAGAATGAGATGATGAATGATGAAGTATGATGATAAAAGTGGCCCTCACTTCACACAGGTTTGATTTTTGAGTGGTGCAACCACTCCCTTACGGAGCTGTGTGTGGGTGGGTGGCTGGCTGGCTGGCTGGCTGGGTCTGAGCACGAAAACAGCATGGTTGTTTTTCACCACCTGTGCGCAACCTAACACACAAACACACACGCACATATTAACAGTATATATGATGATTTCGGGTGTGCCAGTACAGTACAGTACAGTACAGTACAGTACAGTACAGTACAGTACAGTACAGTACAGTACAGTACAGTACAGTACAGTAGAGGGTACAGTAGTAGTCATTTTTCAACCGTTTCGAACGCGGGGAGGCACGCCGGAACCGGCTCGGCCCCCTGACCACATTCCTGTGGGCCTGGAACTTCCATGGACCCCCCCCCCCACACACACACACACACGGAGTTGCACCACTCACTTCACTGATTTATTTAAGTCGATATCGCTATTTTCAGCAGTGACGCACACGCACACGCTCGCCCACACACAGACTCTCAGTTACAGATGGCCACCATGGCCCCTCAGTTTGACCTTTTGCCCTTCCCAAAATTACATGGCCTAGGGGTCACAGTAGCCTTGATTTCACCGTTTTCTCCTCTGCCTCTTTCTTTCCTGTCAATATGTTTTTAGACACCAGTGTTTTTTTTAAAAGATTCTGAAGTATTAAATCCCCTTTACTCCCCACGGCGGAGTGAGTCTGTGCCTGTTTAGTCCCTTTACTCCCCACGGCGGAGTGAGTCTGTGCCTCTGTTTAGTCTTTACTCCCCACGGCGGAGTGAGTCTGTGCCTCTGTTTAGTCTTTACTCCCCACGGCGGAGTGAGTCTGTGCCTCTGTTTAGTCCCTTTACTCCCCACGGCGGAGTGAGTCTGTTTAGTCCCCACGGTGGAGTGAGTCTGTGTGAGTCTGTTTAGTCCCTTTACTCCCCACGGTGGAGTGAGTCTGTGTGAGTCTGTTTAGTCCCTTTACTCCCCACGGCGGAGTGAGTCTGTTTAGTCCCCACGGTGGAGTGAGTCTGTGTGAGTCTGTTTAGTCCCTTTACTCCCCACGGCGGGGTGAGTCTGTGTGAGTCTGTTTAGTCCCTTTACTCCCCACGGCGGGGTGAGTCTGTGTGAGTCTGTTTAGTCCCTTTACTCCCCACGGTGGAGTGAGTCTGTGTGAGTCTGTTTATTCCCTTTACTCCCCACGGTGGAGTGAGTCTGTGTGAGTCTGTTTAGTCCCTTTACTCCCCACGGTGGAGTGAGTCTGTGTGAGTCTGTTTAGTCCCTTTACTCCCCACGGCGGAGTGAGTCTGTTTAGTCCCCACGGTGGAGTGAGTCTGTGTGAGTCTGTTTAGTCCCTTTACTCCCCACGGCGGGGTGAGTCTGTGTGAGTCTGTTTAGTCCCTTTACTCCCCACGGCGGGGTGAGTCTGTGTGAGTCTGTTTAGTCCCTTTACTCCCCACGGCGGGGTGAGTCTGTGTGAGTCTGTTTAGTCCCTTTACTCCCCACGGTGGAGTGAGTCTGTGTGAGTCTGTTTATTCCCTTTACTCCCCACGGTGGAGTGAGTCTGTGTGAGTCTGTTTATTCCCTTTACTCCCCACGGCGGAGTGAGTCTGTGCCTCTGTTTAGTCTTTACTCCCCACGGCAGAGTGAGTCTGTGTGCCTCCGTTTAGTCTTTACTCCCCACGGCAGAGTGAGTCTGTGCCTCTGTTTAGTCTTTACTCCCCACGGCGGAGTGAGTCTGTGCCTCTGTTTAGTCTTTACTCCCCACGGCGGAGTGAGTCTGTGCCTCTGTTTAGTCTTTACTCCCCACGGCGGAGTGAGTCTGTGCCTCTGTTTAGTCCCCACGGCGGAGTGAGTCTGTGCCTCTGTTTAGTCGAGCGTTTATCAACTTTTCACTCGGGAGTCAAACGTTTTTCCAATTTGTAAATACCAGATTTATACATACCAGATATTTATACATAACAGATTATACCGGATAATACATATATTGTGAAATAAACAGTTTTTGTTTTGTAGTGTATTTATTTATTTCACTGATAGTCATACTATGTAAGTATGTATTAGACATATAATCACCCCTAACCCTTAATATATAAATAGTTACTTCTGTGTCAGACTTAAAATCGTTGTTTTATTTCATGGTCCTGCTGCCCTGGCATTTGGCCTTTGTGCCCTCACAAAACTGACAACACACAAAGGCCTTGCCCCTAAAATGATCAAATTCAAACCCTGCCTGCAACAAATGTATGGAGATTATGTAAATCAAAAATCGTGACGGTGTCACTTTAAATTGAGCTTAGCTTTCATACAAGGGTGTCTTAACCACTCTGGACGTTTAAGCCATACCTCTCCTCTGAATATCATCATGGTAATAAAGCAATTATGGAAAATAGTCGTAGTTTAAGGAAATGTAGAGAGTGCAACGTCACAAGTAATATGTCTCCAGATTAAGTACATGACAACCCTCAGGTCATATAGCTAAAAATCAAACACTCACTCCCCCCCCCCCCCCCCCCCCCCCCCTCTCTCTCTTTCTCTCATATCTCAGTAATGCCTGGAGGAGTTGTGAAGTGATGAAGATCTCCGAGCCTGCAGGCTTGTAGTGGCCATAGATTAGTCTTGTCTTTACCGCCGGTCGATACAGTTAATCCAGCATGAAATTATATTTTGTTCGATGTGCAAAAAGAGAGAACTTGTCATCCTTGGAGACTGTTTGTACCATGGAAATGTGCAGCTTTTATAGATAAATGCTCGCCCACAGCGGGTGCTCTCTATACTTTATTCCATAGCTGTCACAAGACGTTATGCACTTCTCCATCACAGCGGGTATGTAAACGCTAATGCATCAGCGGCAGCACCGTCTAACATTTTGGCCAAGTCACCGTTTGAATCTTCCATCTATTTGCGCCGACATTATTATTTTCCTGTAATGTCTCTCTGCGTGCTATAGAATCTGAAAATATAAACGTGTAGGTGGGCTAGTTATTTATTTATAAATCCAGCTCAACAAACCCAAGTTGCATTATGGGACAATATGCAGACCATGCTTATTCTTTTACAAATATGTACAAAAATAATTCATACAATGCATCAGCTTTCCAATTCAAGTTACAGTTCACATGCTTAATTATGTCGACATTTAGCACCTGGCGTAATGCTCACAACACTCATCGGCTATATATTTTTTTTGGAGCGGTGCCTAACCGCGCCAATGAGTGATGACCCATTGACCCCACACACACACACACACACACACACACACACACACACACACACACACACACACACACACACACACACACACACACACACACACACACACAGGTAATTACAGTACGGCTATTTTCAGCATGCAACCAAACATAGATGACTTGACTTGTCTTTTAGTTCTACTGGATCTCTTCTCCACTAGTCCATACCTAACATTTTAGTCTAGTTTTTATTTGCTAATGAAATTGTCAATGTATTTAGTATTAGTGTTAGTAGTCAGAGCTTTGGTTTAATGTAGCATTTTATTTGTTTTCCTAGTACAAGTACAGTCAACAAATATTTGTCGTTGACTGGTTGACTAGTTTTAGCTGACACGGCCTTGCCTTCTTTACCACGGGCTCTATAGTGGTTCCCAAACACTGGGTCGGCCCATTTATGGGTCGCAGACACATTTTTATGGGTCCCTTTATTTCTACTTTCCTACATTTTGTTTTTAATTATTATTATTTCAAAACATTTTCTAAAAATATTCCTAAAAAAAAATAAAAAAATCATGAATTAAAAACAAAATTCTATTTATTTTCAGTCATTTCATAAAGAAATCAAAGAAAAGTAAGAAATTCCATAAATTAGAAAACAAATATTTTAAGAAGTAGTGAAAATGGCTGATCTACAAGCTCACAACGCGGTGCGAAGCGGCTCGTTGTGGATCTGCTATTTTCACTATAGTTTGGGTCCCGGGGCAAACAGATAATCTCTCTTTTGGGTCACGGGCTAAAACGTTTGGGAGACACTGCTCTAGTCCAGGGGTTCTCAACGTTTTTGGCCGGGGACCCCCGGAAATGCTTTGGCAATGTCTCAATTTGTTATAATTTAGCTATCGAAAAATAGCAGATCTACAAGCTCATAGCGCGCCACCGAGTGGCGCGCTACGAGCTTGTAGGTCTGCTATTTTTAAAAAATCGTGAAAAAAAATAATAATTTGGGGACCCCCTAAAATAATTTGGCGACCCCCCGAGGGGTCGCGACCCACGGGTTGAGAACCCCTGCTCTAGTCTATGTTGCTGCATTCTCCAGGTCAGATCCTCACGCCGTGGTCCTTAAAGCTGCTCTCTCTCTGTATCTCCACACTGGTGCCCCATCGATTGAGAGCGACGCTTTATTGGACCTCCATTAGACCTTTTGCTAATCTCGCAAACCGCTGGACCAGTGCCAAAAAGCACACCGTTAAGCACGCTGCTATAGTAGGCCGCAGGAGGTTAACCTCCATATCCATATCGTTGACATGTTTTATGTATTATTTTTATTTAAGACCTGAGACCAGAATATACACATGTCTTCTAAATCCTGATAGTTTTCTAAAAATAAAAATAAAAATGTATGTTTCTATGTCAGTGGTTCTCACACGGTTTTATGTAAAAAATATATATGTATTCGATTTCAGCCGCCGACCCCCATCTGCAAATGTTTTGTACCAGGGACCCTCCAAAAACAAAGATTTTCACTCGACAAGAGCCTCTAAAAAATGCTACATAATGCTGTTGGTTTTCTGCAATAATGTGTATAGACACTTGCTGTGAATGAAACTGCGTGGTTGTTTGCTATGAGGCGTGCGGGGGAGGATCATAGGCTACTGTGGGGAGTATTTGACGTAAGCCATGCCTATGAGATGTCATTTGAGCATGAGAATCGTCAGACTTGTCTGTTTGTTTCCCCTGATATCTGAGGATCATGACTCCCAAGCAACGATTCCCAAAATGTTTTTTGCAATCTGTACCCAGTCAACTGATAAGCCGCAACAAACAGCCCAGAGGAGCTACATCGGGACCCGTGTGTCATATTTTCTATTATTCTCCCCCCCACCACCACCCCGGCAACAAACACATGAAACCAAATGACTTGGGAAACGGGTTATAAGAAAAAAATGTTTGTCAGTGTCCGTGTGTGTACCCCCCGTCCCCCCTTTTTGTAATCGCTTCACCTTGTGCCTTTTAATATTCTCTCCCCGCAACAATGACATGAAACCAAATGACTTGGGACAGGGGTTACAAGAAAAAACTTTCTGTGTGTGTGTGTGTGTGTGTGTGTGTGTGTGTGTGTAATCGCTTTCCCTTGTGCCTTTTAATAACTGGGGGGAACAAACAGTGAGTGCTCATCCATTCCAATGTCCTGCAGCGTTCCAGCTGGCGACACAGAACAATAGTGAGAATACAGATGATAAATCGCCCTGGCTTTTGCTGGACTGTATGTTATCGTGATCCGTCCACTGGAGCAGATGAGTCTTGTTGTAGTGAGCGCAGGAATATAGGCAGGCGCTCCAGCGAGTACAGATGGATGTTAATAAACCGCTTCACCTGAATGCCGGCGTCGCCCCAACCTGTCGAAAATGTCCCGATTAGACCGACTTAAGTCGGCTAAGCCTTATCCACAGCGTTGTAATCCTCCTTAGTATTTTCTTTTTCTTGGCATTTCTGCATCATATGCAACCGTGTTGCATATGATGCAAGGACCACACGCTGTTCATTGGGAGCTATGCACGGTCAAATGTTAATTTAACTCTGACTATAGTGTACAGAATTAATCAAACATTTGTGTCCAAATTTGGTACACTGACACTCTCAGTTACAAATGGATATATGAACGCGACGATTTTACAGTGTATATTTGACAGAGGCCATAAATGTATGTTGTGACCCGTTATGTGCTGTAAGAAGAATACTGTTCACTGCATGCTATAATTAGTGTAGCAATAGGAGTTGTCTGAACTACACAAGCTCATTTATTTTTGTATTACTGTGCAATGTGAGAAATGCATAAAAAACAGAATTGGGAAACGGAATCCAATTAATTGCGCTGTAACTTTGTCAAAGTCATGTTTCCATACTGTGGGTACGAGACAAAATGTGAATTAATTTCATTTTAGCCACATCAATAAGTAATAAATTTTCCTTCCTTGTCCCGCAGTACGCGCGGCCAATGTCCCCGAGGAATGAAGAACGTGAAGAAATGTTTAAGGTAATGGCTGTGAACATTTCCATAAGACGTACAGTCGGCAACATTCTAAAATGCTTACACAGAACCTAATGCGTGCAGCTCTCTGTTTGTAATATTAATGAAGAGAGGGTGAGGGGCTGTGTTGAAAACGGGAAGGGTTGTGTGCACGTTGGTTCACGCAGCAGCAGCATGCTCAAAAGCAGTGCATGGTTTTCAACCTTCGTCACATCAAAGGTCCATTATTTATTCAGCATTTGAGTCACGGAAAGATTTTGTCCACAATTACTTGCTGTATTGAAGTTGGTATACCATTTAAGAGAGATAACAGGCAAACTATCAAAATAACAATTCTTCTACGTATTCTCTAATTGTGTAGACTTCTTTAAAGGCCTGACGTCGAAATAAAAAAAAGTCTTCTGAAAGAATATATATTCAAAGATTTGTGTCGCGTGCACGCTCTCGCACGCGCGCGGTCTTTATGTGCATCGCTGCGTAAAATGCGATAGTTGGGGCTTGATTAGAGCTTAATTTGACTTAGTTATTAAAATAAACGATGATAGCTTAGCATCCCGGACATCTGACTGTGTAGCTGCAAGCACAGTGGAGAAAACTAGCGGATGTTGTGATCACGTGGTCAGGAAATGACATCGCCAGATTCGCTCTATTTGGTCAAAATCGGCATAATGGTGAAGTTACCGCCACCATCAGGACTGGGTATAATACTATAGGATTACCGTGTTAGAATGAGATATAGTGTGTATGTCACAGATTCTTCTATTTGCATTAAAATGACGAATTAAACATATGAATAGTGCAGGTAGAAGGCACAATCCACTGTTAATTAGGGTGGCCATAAGAGGGTTAAGTACAGTACAAAGTAAAAATGTCACCACTGCCTACAGACCTTGACTTCCAGGGTTCTACAGTGCTGCACACACCGCCTGTAGTTCTAAAGTTCCCACCCGCTGTGCTTTATTTAATTTTTTTATATATATATTTTTTAGATTAGATTCAATTAAAAAACAATGAATTTCTTCAATTGCATCATGAGATCCAAAGACGATGAAAAAGGTCTTTTGGAAGTAATAGAAACTCTGAAACGTGATCCAAATATTTCGAAAGAAAAGGCTGAAACGCTCATTACCTTTAGTTGACACTGCAGCAGATTAAGATAAATGCACTCATCAACACATGCATCACAAAACATTTGCAGTGCCTTTTCTTTTTGTCAAACCCCAACGGTCTTCTCTCTATCAAGGGAGCCCGTCGTTCATTAAATGTCTTTCTTTCATTCAGGAAAACCGAGCTGTGAAGATGGATATCAGTAGAAAAGCAGGCATAGGCCTTTCACTTCCACGCTCTTGAACTGTTAACAAAGAACGTATATAATCGATCTGAAATTAGTTTTATGGGAATCTCATCCCCACAGTAGTATTGCCTATTAAGCAATTACTGTAAACTCTCATTAACTGGGGATTGGTATTCCCACATCTGTAGCGGAGCGTGTTTTAAATGTATGCTGCTTTGTAATGGGATAAATCCCAAACGCAGAACTGTCTGTTCTGTGTCTTGAGAATAGGTGTTTACACGGCGTCAGCAATACTGAGAGATAGCTGCTGGAGGTGTTGTGATAGACGTGATAGACGTGAGTTGGGTGAAGTGAATGCTTAGGGACTGTGATACTCTGTTATGGCAGAAAATGGAGTGCTCAAACTCCATTGAAATTATTCTTTGTGCTGATTGGTTCATTTGGTGTGTCAGCACTTTATCCATTTTCCCACTGTCGCGCGTCGATTTGCGCAAGATACTGTAGGATGCAATTTTCTACGTCGACAGTGGCATCGGCATATACTGTATTTAAGAGATAGTCACAGATCTCAAATCTTTTGTCCATTTTCCTAGCCTACAGCTGTGTAACGTTGCTGTCACGCAGAAAAGCTTATTCTCCATATTTCAACTTTTTATGTTTTTTTCCCTAAATGAACGTCCTACTTAGTCATACAAGAATGTTGCACAAAAGTGTAGCGAAAATAGGCGATCTTCAAGCTAGCTGTAGTAGATGTGCTATTTTCACTGTTTCTGATTTTTGCTTTATTGAACCATTCAAAAGTATTAACAAGAGCTTGTGGCTACATAATAACTACATTTGACCATAGATTAATTGTATCTTTTCCTGAAAAGTAACCATTTTGTTACCCCAAGATTTCCATCCGACAGCGACGATAATAGATAGATGGGTAGATATAGGTAGGTAGGTACTAGATAGATAGATAGCTAGATGACAGACAGACAGACAGACAGACAGACAGACATCTTTATTATCCCACTGGGGAAAATCAGTCGCCCAGAGGCAGCACAGCAGTTAAGGTTACAGAGTATGAGAAAGGGGAAAAAACGAGGCAAAGCAAAATAGGCGATAATGTGAGCAGGTGGTCAGTAAATCAATCCACACGACGCTCAAATTGTGCCAAGCCTTGGAGGCAAATCACCGTTATCACTTTTGGGTACTATACATACACCCTTTGTGATATACTGTAATAACGTATTAAATGCCTCTACAACGCAGTTGAGCACCTACAGTAATGTAAATGTGTCCTCAATGCCCTCAATGCTTGCTGCTCATCGATTTAGGAATCTGCTAAAGGGAGACAATAAGCCAACAGCAGGCAGGCAGTAGCCGGCTGTCTGTGTTTGTTTACATGTACATGAATGAAGTCAGTTAGTCCAGTGGTTCTCAACCTATGGGTCAGGACCCCAGAGGTATCCCCACATTATTTTGGAGGGATCCCTAGATGATATGAAGTGACAAAAAGAAAAAATAAATACCATGTACTGTATCAAAAGTAATCGACAAACTATAACATCAAAATTGGCCAAACATTGGCCAAATTGTATCAGGCGGCTCGCCTGAAACGGGCGAGCCGCTGGGCCCTCTGGGCTCATTCCTGTGGGTCTGGAAGTTCCGGGGACCCCCTGGGGACCCCCACACAGAGTTGCACCACTCACTTCACACAGGTGTGATTTTTGTTTACACTGAAGTTGCCGTTTCGTTTTTTTCTCCAGAGCTGTGCGGAGAGCGTGTTTTCGGGTGAGCCTTCCCGTTACCATTTCTAGTTATCTGTCCTACTGTGTGTTGTGCACCACCATACTGTGGTGGTACAATGTAATGGAGGCAAACATCACGACAGTATAATACAGTCTCTCGTCGTCAGTCCTACTAATGTCAGCATGCACATCCTTCATACTATTGTGTGATGATCTCTCCTTTATTTTTATACAGATCATCTATTCCTGTCTGCATGCATGTACATTCTCTCTCTGTGTTTCCCTGTTATCAAAATGATAATCAAATGATATAATTTAGGCCTAATAAAATCCTATAGCCCTCCATGGGGACATAAGGTGATCCATGTTGGTGGCTGGTGTCCCATAGCTCGGAGGGTCATCTGGGGTGTGTGCTTCAGTTCACAAATCCACAGTGCTATATTTATCCACCTTCGTTCCATTTTGCAATCTCTGAGTTAAATGAATTTGACACTGTGGGGTCTGAATCTGCACTACCAGGCTCCTGACATAAACGGTGGGGTCACACGTTCCCAGACGTCCTTTAACAGTGTAATGGAGATCTCATCGTTGATGTCTGGAAGAGGCCAGATCGCTGCTTATGGCTCCCAGGCTGCATAGTGCTCATCAGTGCTGCTATCAGGCCTTGGAGGCCGTGGAGCTGACCCGTGTGTCTCAATTCTACTGGAGTCATTTGCAATTTTCACTACTTTCACTTCCACTCCACTACATCTCAGAGTCAAATCTTATCCACTACAATTATTTGAAAACTTTAGTTATTACATTTAGTTTCTTTGTAGATTTTGATTATTTTTAACAGACAGTATATACAGTTGGGTGCCACCGATATTGTCCCTTATCATTTGACCCATTTAGGCCTGACCTCAAAATTAAAAAAAAATCCTTCTAAATCCTCCAGTTTTCTGAAATAAATATTTTCACGATTTTTCAAAAATAGCAGACCTACAAGCTCGTAGCGCGCCACTCGGTGGCGCGCTATGAGCTTGTAGATCTGCTATTTTTCAATAGCTAAATTATAACATAATGTTTAAAACACCTGTGGAATAGTAAAATATAGTCCATAGCCAATAATGCAATATTCTGTCGATAATATTAGACTACACTTTGGTCTCTGTGCGAATTTGATGCAGGTTAAGTGGAGACATATTGTCTGGTCAGAAGTGCTTGGGTCTGAGAGCAAACACCTCAGAGGTTCTCATGAAGTACCCTGTGGCTAAAGCCTTTTGTTCTATACTGCTTGAGGTCACAGGTGTGAATCAAAACACACAGTGGGACAGCCATGTGTTGTCTCTCTGCCATCTGGTGATCTGTATGTTAATTTTGACTCCACCTCTGAATTCAATTCTGTACTATATCATGTCATGTTGTCAATGTGAAAATCATCTAGTCTGGGCTGGCTACGGTCAGTCATATGGGGCCCTGAGCTCCATGGGCTCAGGGTCTAAAGGCGAAGCTATTCTCTCTGTATTTGTACTCCTTCAATAAATACTACTCCGATGGGATTCCAGTTCATCTCTCTGCCTGTTCTTCCTCCGATCCGATCTGATGCTTTTTGACGAGGTTTTTCACTACTCTACAAGTTTGCGTTAGCCTAGTTCATCTCTCTAGAGTTTACTACGGTTTAGTGAGTTTTAGGTGTGAAAATACACCACATAGATGGATGCCTTGGAAACCCGGTCCTGTTGGTTGGGAGTTGATTTTCCTAGCCACAAGATACCACATAGATGGTGCCGAAGTTTGTATGGTGAATGGTAGATAATTTACGACATAGATGGTGCCGACCCGGTCGTGTTGATGCGTTTTTTGCGTCAGGCGAAGGGGGCCACATAGATGTTGCCCTGAAACCCGGTGTCTTTGGTGCATCCAGTGCCAGGCAGCAGAGGGCCGGCGGGGACTTTTTGGATATTTCAGTCTAATTTTGGCGGTTGGTGGTTGGTTTGATTTTTTTGGCGAAACGGCGTTCGTCTACAGCGGGAAGAAGTGGTCTTCTCTTCGGCGTAGGTGGGGGACGACGGCGCAAGCGGTGCGCTCCGGGGCTCTGATGGACGGGGGACAGGAGTGGAGAAGCCCTCTACAGCGCGTCGACGGGGAACGTGCTTCTCTTCACGTCTCGGCGGGGGGCAGCGAGTCTCCAACCCAAGGAGGGGGACGTCTCTACACGGCCTTCACCGAGCAGCGGACCGAGGGAGTTCATCAGCGGTCCATGCACGGGGAGCAGGGAGGAGCGATCAGCGCATGGTTCATTTCATCAGCGGGGGTGGTCACGGACGGACCACGGGTTCATTTCATTCTTCAGAAACGGCGGATCTGCAAGCTCGTTTTGCGGCGTTTCTTTGTTTCGATGGGGCTGTAGCTACACATGCGTTCATGTTTTTCTTTCCAGTCATTTATGTGATATTTCATATTCATATAATGTCTGGAGGGGGGAGTATGGTGCTGTGTTGGATGGGTCAATGGAAGCAGGGCGACGGCGGTGCGAGAAGATTGCAACTTTCATGCAGCTTCTGTTTGACCACGCATGGCTGAACGGACACGAGGTGAGACAATGAAAAATGCGACATTATAAGAAGTTTATTAATAACAGATGGAGAGATTCAATAGTCTTTATCTGTATTCAAAAAGTGTGTCTAAATGTGAGTCTATTCAGCGTATATGTAGGCATACGTTGATGTTTGTGTTTTGTCGAGTTTAAATTAGTTAAGAAGTTGATTCAAGAAATAGAGTCTATGGGGTAATTTGGAGAATGTTTAAATAATTTTAGCTTTATTGAGATTAATTGATGCTCTGTGTCAGACGGCCGAGATCCCGGTGCCACTCTCATACGCTTCAGTATAAAATCGTCTTAGAATTAGTAAAGCTGATTATTCTTTTCTCGTGTTAAATTTAGTTTACGATAATGTCAACTAAAGGCAGTTAGTTTGCCACGACGTGCAAGATTTCTTTTGTTATTATTGAGAGAACTTTTGCCTTTAAACGTGAGGGAGTTAGCGTTCATCAAGTAGTTACTTGAAAAGTTAGGGTCATAAGTAACGTAACCCGATAGTACCCTGGTTAAGTTGAACTGTGACTTGTTAGTCTGAAGCAGGAGGTGGCCTCTGGCTAGGATCGTATTGGCATCGGGACTTATTTTGCCCACTCCTTCCCCGCATCGCGCTCACCAAGCCTTTGAAGGAGAAGTTTCAAAATATAAATGAATTTATCAAACATGTCCGAAAAACTTATTTGAAAATGAATGTTATGACTATGTTTTACTCTTAATATCATATTAAACTGGGTGTTTAGTTATTAAGATTGAAGGTCAATAATTATTCCAACAAAAGTGGGAGTTTCAAAGTGGAACAAAGGGGTTAAGACGAAAGTGTTGTGGTGATTTAATGTCAGTATATGTTTAAAGTTTCATTTCTATCATTGATCGATAAGGTTATGTGAAATTCGTTTTAAAAAAGTGATTTGAAGTTACAGACAGGGTATTGTGAGTGTCGTGATGTGTCGAAAAGTGATGCAAGGTGTACATTGATGAAGTTGTGGTTATGTAGAAGAAGAATCATTTAGAAGAACGTAAACATGTAATTTGAACCAGTTGTAATCATTTTGGGAACTTTGTGTAATGTTGTCATTTGTTGTTGTTTTTCCTGATGTTCGGTAGGCTGTGATGGAGTCAAAGGGGGGTGTACTACAGTTGAATATGGACTATATGTATTTTTATATATGCCAATCTTGTGATTGTCATAAGGGGGGAGTGTGGAATAGTAAAATATAGTCCATAGCCAATAATGCAATATTCTGTCGATAATATTAGACTACACTTTGGTCTCTGTGCGAATTTGATGCAGGTTAAGTGGAGACATATTGTCTGGTCAGAAGTGCTTGGGTCTGAGAGCAAACACCTCAGAGGTTCTCATGAAGTACCCTGTGGCTAAAGCCTTTTGTTCTATACTGCTTGAGGTCACAGGTGTGAATCAAAACACACAGTGGGACAGCCATGTGTTGTCTCTCTGCCATCTGGTGATCTGTATGTTAATTTTGACTCCACCTCTGAATTCAATTCTGTACTATATCATGTCATGTTGTCAATGTGAAAATCATCTAGTCTGGGCTGGCTACGGTCAGTCATATGGGGCCCTGAGCTCCATGGGCTCAGGGTCTAAAGGCGAAGCTATTCTCTCTGTATTTGTACTCCTTCAATAAATACTACTCCGATGGGATTCCAGTTCATCTCTCTGCCTGTTCTTCCTCCGATCCGATCTGATGCTTTTTGACGAGGTTTTTCACTACTCTACAAGTTTGCGTTAGCCTAGTTCATCTCTCTAGAGTTTACTACGGTTTAGTGAGTTTTAGGTGTGAAAATACACCACATAGATGGATGCCTTGGAAACCCGGTCCTGTTGGTTGGGAGTTGATTTTCCTAGCCACAAGATACCACATAGATGGTGCCGAAGTTTGTATGGTGAATGGTAGATAATTTACGACACACCAAAAGGGGTTCCCGCCCAAAATGGGTTAACTGTCCTTTTGCGCAGATCACGCAAACCTCAGCAAAAAGAAAAGGACAATATCGATGGCCTCCAACTGTACATATATACCTAGTTCCGCTATATACATTTTGGCCATTTGAAAATAGCTTGTAGTTCTGCTATTTCCGTGCTTTGTCCTATGCATGCCACATGCATAGGACAAAGAAAACCAAGGCCTCCTTGGAAAACACGAAGTAATTAAACCCAAGTCCGAATTGTAATTGCTCTATTCTTTCCTTTATTTTTTTCCCCCTTTTTTTGAAAGGCAAGTAATGAAATGGAAATATTGACCATTCAGTCAACGGAACAAGCACACTGCAGCTAGATTCAATCTATGGATGCTATCTCTAAACAAGATAACCATTGATTGCACTTTCTGCGTCATGGTTTTTGGCACATGCTCTCCCCGGATGATTTAGCATTCTCATCTCGCGCCAGATAGCTTACAAATTGCATCACAACGTACGCCACTGTGTTCCAAGCATCAAACTGGATGCGACGGATGGGGGGAGGGCATACAACATTTGAGAACCACTAGTACTAGTTGGACTCCTAAGTGTCATAGTGTCGTAGTACTGTAAATCAGTGTCGTACATAGTGTCGTAGTACTGTAAATCAGTGTCGTACATGGTGTCGTAGTACTGTAAATCAGTGTCGTACATAGTGTCGTAGTACTGTAAATCAGTGTCGTACATAGTGTCGTAGTACTGTAAATCAGTGTCGTACATAGTGTCGTAGTACTGTAAATCAGTGTCGTACATAGTGTCGTAGTACTGTAAATCAGTGTCGTACATAGTGTCGTAGTACTGTAAATCAGTGTCGTACATAGTGTCGTAGTACTGTAAATCAGTGTCGTACATAGTGTCGTAGTACTGTAAATCAGTGTCGTACATGGTGTCGTAGTACTGTAAATCAGTGTCGTACATAGTGTCGTAGTACTGTAAATCAGTGTCGTACATAGTGTCGTAGTACTGTAAATCAGTGTCGTACATAGTGTCGTAGTACTGTAAATCAGTGTCGTACATAGTGTCGTAGTACTGTAAATCAGTGTCGTACATATTCTGAAGAAAGCCTGGAGACTTGACAGTCGGGGGTCTTGTGAACAAAATAAGAACATTATAATGGTGTGTAAAATAGAAAATCTCAAATTTGCAACGGCCAAGACCAAGTATTTGCCGGAATACTAATGTCCGGAATTCAAAATGCATTGAGTAAAAGTACAAAAGTATTGTCATCAAAATGTTATTAAAGTACCAAAAGCAGAAGGTGCTCATTAAGTCATTGTGCATGTATATCCCATTTAGAGCTACAAGCTCTAAATGTGACGCATTGTGAGCTTGTAGATCGTCTATTTTCAAATGGCCAAAATGTAGGGCTGAAGTGGGTACAGTATGTATCTATGTATGTTTTTTTTTGTTGAGTGGTGCAAACCACTCCAACAACTGGCTTTGTTAGTACCCGTGTGTGTTTGTGCCTGTACGGGTGAGCATGGTTGCTATGGTTAGTATGTGACGTCACTGCACCACTCAGTTCATACGGGTGTGATTTTTTTAATAATTATCAAAATCTACAAATCTACAAGCATCAAACTAGATGTGACGGAAAAGGTGACTGTAAAAAGGATGGGGGAAAGCCACATGTATTAAGAGTATTTTTAGTAAATTGCATATTTCGAGCTGTTGAGCATGATTGCGTGTGTGTGGGAGGTACTGACGTCCCCCTATTTGCAGGATCAATTCAATCACCAGCTATAGAGAGACACTGAACTTGCTGACAATTATCCAGCTGAGGACGGGAAGAGACCAATCAAGGGGTGGGTAATGGTGTGTCGTTTTCATTTTCTCTGAATAGCTTCCCACAGTAGACGTTATAATCACTCTCTCACAATTATAGCCCGGCACCTCTAGCCCGTTGAATGCTTTCCTAAATTCACCATTGAGGTTCAAATGGACATCCGCCCCCCAACTGTTATGACTGTTGCAATCTGCAGAAAGAACATGGATCATTGGTCCTTTATGGGAAAACCAACGCTTGTGACAGGCTTTAATCAGAAATCCTCCTGCTGAGAGTGCGCCCCAAAAGCCGAAGTCACGGATAATGGCCATACAACTATATTAAAGTCAGAAATATATATATATATATATATATTAGAGGTGTGCATTGGCACTGTCTTCACAATTCAATTTGATTAAGATTCACCAGATAACGATTCGATTTGATTCTACGATGCATTGCAATGCATCACACTTTTCTATATTACTGCACAACATGGCAATCAGTCAATACAAGAAGTCGGATACATACATACTGAACAGCATATTTTATTTCGAATTATATTATTGCGACCACAGGTCGCAGTAAACTATGAAATCGTGCATTTCCCGTCAACGCCCCCATTGGTCATGCCTTGTGACATCACGTGATGTTGTTAATGTTAAGCCGATATATGGAGATCCATGATGTCATCAATATTGGCCAGCAACTACATCTCACCTCAAACCCTTAGATCTCCACATAATGGAACTGACCTGTTCTGACATTCCATATGTTGATCCTTCCCCATCCATCCTTCCTCTTTGATGTCTCCCTTTTGACTGATACCTGTCCATTTAAACTCTAGACGGGCCTGCCCCAAAGTTATTAGTGCAGTCGCGCCCGGCAGCCGGCAAAAACTAGAGTTCTCAACAGGCCCGGAAATTAAGGCCCAGGCCCCAGCCTTACCTGAGCCCTCATCAAACCCTGTACATGTAGAGGGTTCAGAATGGCCTCTATTTAAAGTTTTCACTAAAACATACACCCCCCATTTTTGTAAGTTTTATTAGAACTACTCTAGCAGTATTTGACACTTATGTGATTCCACATATTATTACCAAGTCAGTAGATGGCGCTCCTGTGAATCACAGAGGAACTGCAGTATAATCTTGGTCCCAGCATGCGCAGTCAGTAATAAAACGCTGCTGACTGAGAAACAACGTGTCCTGTTCCTCGTGTTTTCACAGGTATTAAATAACTATCTAGACATTCCTAATGATGTTAAAACTAATGTGAACTGTCAGTGACATTGAGTGTACCTGAAGTAAGTTTTGACCAGTAGGCTAGTTTTATTGTTTTGATTGAGTTGAATAATGGCTGCTGCCAGGTAGTTTTCCCCACTGTGTTACCACACAGAAAGCACACGTGGTGCGCGTGCACGTGCGTGGGTGCGTGCATGCGTGCGTGTGTGACTTAAAACATGTCTGAAAGTTTTTTTTTCAATGTGTATTTTAGCTAAGGTGTGAATGTATATTAGATTTAGGAAATGTATCGTTATTATTGTTTATGGAAGGTTATTGTTCTAACTACAGTATTAAGTGTGTATTATGGAGTAAAAATACAGATGGGTTATTGTGTTGCACTTTATTTTTGTTTTATGGAGAATACTGTGTATTTTTCTTATAATTTGGTTTATAGTATTTTGCAAATATGGTGAACTTTACTGAACTAATATGTATTTGGATATTGAATTTAAAAGTATTTTGATATTGAAATGCCAGCTGAATATTTTGATAAATATATGTAGTAATAAAACACTGCTTACTGAGTTCCTCGTGTTTTCACAGTGCACCCTTGCCTGGGGATCATTGTCTTGTGCCGACCCAGATACCCCTAGGTCTGAGGCCAGTAACAATCCGCTGCCACCCTTAGATCTCCATATATGGGGCTGACCTGTGTTCTGACATTCCATATGTTGATCTGACCTCATCAAACCCTGTACACCAAGACACGCTCCATATGGCCAGTACAGAATTAAATTATGTCGATCTGACCCCCCCATGCCAAAGTGTCTGTTGTCACCCAGGAGGATGCGCTTCTCGCCCTCGAGGCGTCTTAATTATTTTGACCGAAGGTCGCAGATAACTATGAATGTCACCTAACTCAAATCCATGTCGCTCACCCCAGGCAATCCCCCAGGTCATCGTGACATCAGCCCCCTGGTCACCCCAGGCAAGCCCCCAGGTGCCCAGGTCATCGTAACATCATCAAGGACCATAGGATAGCTCAAACCAGTGCTGGTTGTCTCGTTAGATCCCACTGAAGTGGTGTCCGTTCCAAACTTAACTGGGATGCAGAAATTTCGAACCCAATATTATCCGGTTTGTAACGCCAGATATCACTGAGGACATTTGGGTTGTAAGGCCAAATATCCTGTCTCGCCCGGAAGGCAATGGAGTCTCTCGTGAGGAGCATAGCAAATGCTGCTACAGTTGGAGGCCATCGACATTGTCCTTTTCTTTTTGCTGAGGTTTGCGTGATCTGCGCAAAAGGACAGTTAACCCATTTTGGGCGGGAACCCCTTTTGGTGTTTTAAACATGTTATAATTTAGCTATTGAAAAATAGCAGATCTACAAGCTCATAGCGCGCCACCGAGTGGCGCGCTACGAGCTTGTAGGTCTGCTATTTTTGAAAAATCGTGAAAATATTTATTTCAGAAAACTGGAGGATTTAGAAGGATTTTTTAAAATTTTGAGGTCAGGCCTAAATGGGTCAAATGATAAGGGACAATATCGGTGGCACCCAACTGTAGCTCCCTAAACCTCAGATTCTTCTTTATGGTTCACTATTATAGATGATGTCACATTGCTGCATTGCATTACTGCACGGCCGAATTGCGATCCATTGCTGAATTGATTATTTTTCACTAATATATATGTGTATATTTATATATATATATTCTATTCAATTCAATTAAATTCAATCTTTATTACAGACTCACGGTCCAGATCACATACCGTACAGAGAAACAAGACACAGTAAATAATAAAACAAACGAAAAGTAGATATAGAAATATAAATTAAAATATACATATATACACATGTGTACACACACACACACACACACAGACACAGTTTAGAAAGGACATTTTCAGACTGCACTGGGGTTCTCTGTTTACTTATTCACTTAGTTGTTGGCTTTCGTGTGTGTGTGTGTGTGTGTGTGTGTGTGTGTGTGTGTGTGTGTGTGTGTGTGTGTGTGTGTGTGTGTGTGTGTGTGTGTGTGTGTGTGTGTGTGTGTGTGTGTGTGTGTGTGTGTGTGTGTGTGTGTGTGTGTGTGTGTGTGTGTGTGCGCGCGCGCGCGCATTTTGAGATATTAGATTGTTGACTTTTATGTCTTTGTTGAATTGCCTTTTTCGTACTTGTTCCATTTTGTTATTGACTTCTCTATTTGGTTTGTTTTTCTCACTTTGGAGGTACAGTACCTGTACAGCTTGTTTTTCTTTGTTCTATATCAGTTTGATGATCAGAGCGACCCCATGAGTCTGTGAGCATATGTTCTGTGCACAGTACTATGAAGTGTTTCTGGTCAGAAAGGACCCCAAATTAATTTGGTCGCTGACCCCCATCTGAAAAGACATTGTGCCAGGGACCCCGGCCCTATACAAGATTTGTGTTGTTAAAATGTAAAACGTGCATTTTAGTCTCATATTGTAGGGCTAGGGCTTTATGGTGTTTGTAGCCTTTAAGTGGCCTGTACTGGTATAGAGTGCCATTTTTGCCAGCAATTGTAATTAGGTTTGTCAGGTCCTGTCCATAATAATACCCAACAGTCGGTTCGGTTTTATATCGTGTGACAAATCTGATCTTGCGAGTCGAAACGAAATGAAACGGGCCCAATTACGGTTACGTTATTTCAAGATAATGTTTCAGCGCCAAGTGGTTTTGTGTCATTGTGGAGCCTTAAAGAGCTATATTGCACCTTATGGCAACTGGCTCATAATAATAATAATAATGCTCACAGAATAACTACTACTTCCGGGCTGCTTCCCTACTTCCTTCATAGGTGTTACCGATTATGCTAATTAAGGCTCTGTTCCATTTAGTGTGCAGTGGTTCTCAAACGTTTTAATTTCAGGACCCCCATAACTCTGAGAGTGTAAATTTGTACACTCTCAGAGTTACAGACCCGTACAGAGCCATTTAGAACCCACTCAAGGACACTTTTATTTGAGACTCACTGTGCTCACTGAGTCTGTTAGACCAGAATGGAACAGAGCCTTCTTTCCAAAATGGCGTCTATGTATAGATAGAGCCCACTGCGTCAGGCACCCAGAACTTGAGGCAAGTAAATTGACCCTATGGGAGCCTACCCAGGGCAAAGCCAGGAGGGGAAAGAAGCGTACCACCTATATGTAGACGTGCTGCGGCGCAACAGCTTGGCTGACAACACTGCAGAGCTCATAAGAACCTGATGTTGGATAGGAAATTATAGAGGGCAGCGATCCAGGAATCCCGAGTTGGTGTTGGCTAGACCTCACTCTCGCAGCAACGAACTAGAGCCCATTGTATGTGGCTGTTTGCTGCAGTGGCCTATAGGCTACTCACCGCTGCATGCCTCAATCTATAAGATGCTGCAGCTGACGACTAGGTGCTGTATTTATATTTTTCTATACGGGGATTCAACTGTTGCTGATTTCAGTGCACTCTAAATGGAAACAAACAAAGCAACATAAACCTGAGGTTTAACGAAACAATAGTGTAATATTGCACAAAGCTCAAACGTTTGCCATGCAGTGCGAGTTATCTGATAGCTATAAAGCTCCTAGCTTTAATTAGCTCACAACACTAGCCATGAATGTTTCACTAATTATCTTTCTTCAGGCTTCCACAGGGGTGTAGATCCACCCATGGCACATTCTCTATAGGGGTTACTCTGGCAGCTGCGCATCTAATTACACCTATAGGGAGAACCTCTTGGATTGTGAAATGGTCCAATTTATACTCATACCGGGCAATTAACAGCCCCTATATGCCCACGGCGATGATTTACGAGCATTTAGTTTTATTATCCACCCAAAAGTATACATATGTCATGCTTAGAGCTCTGTTCTCTCCGTGGCTTTACCTCCCACAGGACGTCTTCTCTCGGCTGAAGTGTCCGACCGTGTGAGAGAGGCTTAACCTTCTCTCAGGCTTTTGCTCCACATGTGCCGTTTAATTGCATGAATATTTCAACACTTAAGTCCTCTCCTACCACATGTTGTATCAGCAAGATCCCCAAGTTTTCAGATACTTGGCTGAATAATTAATCTTAAAACACAGCGCTGCTCGTTGCTGTGGTGCTCATGTGGGACACACAGGGTGTATTACGCTGTACAAGGCAGATGTGTCTGCTCCCCTGAACTCATGTCTCTTCTCTATTATGGAGTGATGTTGTTAAACTTGATGTTTCTTGAATATGCAAGAGCATGCACGCACATACACTATTGCATATTGTTCCAGTGCGAGGTGTCAAAGGAATTCTTCATTATTATTATTATTATAATTTCTTTGTACTTTTTAGTTGTTGTTCTTTGTACTTTTTAGATGTTTAACACTAGACCTAACCCCCCAACCCACCCTTAAATGCCTAGATACTATTTAGCCGTTTACCATCATTGTGGTCCCGCACGCACGCACGCACGCGCGCACGCACGCACGCACGCACGCACGCACGCACGCACGCACGCACGTGCGCGCACGCGCGCACACGCACATGCACACGCACACGCTGCATCTATGCACTGGCAGATAGAGATAGCCTGCTCTACACTTATTAAGAAGATACAAAAATGAACTATAATGTAGTTAAGACTATAAGCACATATCCCAAAACACCTGACTTCCTCCACGTATCTTTTCACAGACCAAAATAAGAACCGTAATTTTTTTAAATTTTATTTTAAGTAAAAAAGGAAAAGTGAGGGAATGTTCTTATATAACGTTTCGCATGAAAGATGTGCCATCAGCTGATGTTATTTAACAGCAATTTTAGATCTCCCCTCTGAAATCTACTGTACGCATAATTTATGCATTATTTTCATATTTACTCGCCAGCCAATTTCAGTTCTGACTTAGGTTAATTATGGATAAGAACATGAAGATTCCATGGGTTCACACAAAGTGTGGTACCTTGTTTTCATTTGCATTCAGAAGCTGTCACATAATCTACTCATCTACTATATTGATTCTCTGTCCTCATTCATTAGTCGTCATTCATTAGCAAATAGTTCCATAATGTATGGCACATTTTATTCCACCTGAAGCACTGAACATGAAACAATAATAATAAAGGCAATTCCTGTCCTTCATGATGTGTGAGTAACAATTATTTGGGGAGGTTAATTGCAGAATAGTTATCGGAATAGAATTGCCTATTCCTCATGAATTAACAGGAATCAAAACAGTGCCTCCATGCTTCACTGAAGCGTACATCCCATCTGCATGGGACGAGTCCTCCAACAGCGTTTTCAGGCATTTTGATCCTCTATCTACCAGTGGGTTCCAACTGTTTTCATGTCGAGGTCCATTATTTATTCTGCATTTGAGCCATGGACCACCATTTGTTGACATGTAGCCTCTCAGACCCAAAACTAAAGAATGTTGTTATCGTTCGATAAGAATTTGTCCACAATTCCATACTGTACTGATGTTGGTACCATATGAGAGATACAGTAGAGCGCCGAAGTCCTGACGTCACTCGCTCATCCCCTGGTTTCCCCTGGTTCACGGAAGTAATTTCTCTATGGAGAATAACATGGGGTCATCTTAAAATCGTTTCATATAAGCATTGTGGTCCAAAAATAAACAAGCTGTCTCGGCGTTATTGTCAGGGAGGTGTCTCTGTATCGTTTGAGACAGTCAGTCTCTCATATATGATACAGTCTGTTTTTAGCGAAAATTTAATTAATTCAGCAGCAGTAACATTAGCGTTTTCTCTCAGTCAGTTGATTATTCATATCCATATGAGTGAAGCGGCCTGGATGTTCTTCTTCATTCTTATGAGGCAATCTAAAATCCCCCTATGGGGATTACAATGCAAATAAAAAGTACATGAACCTGTGGATTTGCGCCCTCTACTGTTATTGACTTCGGTGCTCTATAACAGGCAAACTTTGATCAATATAACAATTCTTCCACATTATCTAATTGTGTAGATGTCTTGTAAATTAAATAATGCAGATTAACAATAATTTAACTCTTGAGAGCATAAAATGGTTTCATTTTACATTCTCAAGACTTAAAGATCTATAAGGGTCCATTTGGTTACCAACTCTCCATTTAGCTGGGGACCACCTGGAACCCTCAAGGTCCACTGGTGGTCACCGGACCACTGGTTGAAAAGCACTGCTCTATAGATTTGGCTAGATCGACTGTAATGTCCTGTTAAGGTGGTTGCACACCGGCCGCGTTTTTCGGAAAACCGATGGAGAAACGCCGCTAAAATTCCGAATTCGCATCTGATTCGCGCCCGGTGTGTGGAGACCTTTAGTGTTGGATCATTTTGGATACCGTATAGGCTTGCGGGGGGGGGGGGGGGTTCTGTTTCAGCTTCATCCAGCTGATACTCAGATGGTTATGATGAGCGCTCGTCGGGGAGCAGTTAGGAGCTCAAGGGCCCTATTATGCGTGTCTTAAGTACCAGGTCTTATTACTTAACTTAAGACCTGGAGGCGTGATCAATGCCATTTGGCTATTCTGAGTGGCCAAACAGCATTGACCACGCCTCCAGGTCTTAAGTTAAGTCATAAGACCTGGTACTTAAGACACGCATAATAGGGCCCCAAGTGTCTTGCTCAGGGACACTTTAGACCAGTGGTTTTCAACCAGTGGTCCGGGGACCACCAGTGGACCTTGAGGGGTCCCCAACTAAATAATGGTAACCAAATGGACCCTTTTAGATCTTTAACTCTTGAGAGTGTCAAATTAAACCAAATAAGTTTACACTCTCAAGACTTACATTATTGTTAACCCATTTTGGGCGGGAACCCCTTTTGGTGTTTTAAACATTATGTTATAATTTAGCTATTGAAAAATAGCAGATCTACAAGCTCGTAGCGCGCCACCGAGTGGCGCGCTACGAGCTTGTAGGTCTGCTATTTTTGAAAAATCGTAAAAATGTGGCGCAAATCTTTGAATATATATTATTTCTGAGTGAATGTTTTTAACTCAGGTCTAAATGGGTTAAACATCTGCATTACTTAATTTACAAGAAGTCTGCACAATTAGAGAATGTCAAATAAATGTTATTCTGATCAACGTTTGCCTGTTATCTCTCCTAATGGTACCACATCAGTTCAGCTTTGAATTGTGTACAAAATCGTATCCAATTCTTTAGTGTTGTGTTTGCGAAGTTAGATCTCATCAAATGGTGGTCCGTGGCTCAAATCCAGAATAAACAATGAGTGTTGATATAAAAAAGGTTGAAAACCACTGCTTTAGACACATAGACTGGGGCCAGGAAGCAGAGTGGTGACCTTCTGTCAACCAGGCAGCCATATACTCACTTGCAGTAAATAACCTGAGCCACGCCGCTCAGAACCCTCCATGAAGAGCGCCTTCCTCTCTTTCTTGCTCCGACGGCTTCACCCATGAGCCTGGGTATATTTTAAGTCACTGACTTCTTTCAGCAGTGTGCCTCCTGTTGTTGTTAGAGGTGGATGGTCCGTGAGGAAGCGGCAGGTTGATAACCTCAATCTTCTTGGCATTTAGCCCAAGACCAACTTTGTAAAAACACTCCTGTGCCTGCTCCACACGTTCAGAACTTCAGATACCAGGCAGATGCCATCCGCATAGCAAGCAGGTCGGGGAGAAGTATTCATTGTGCATAAATAGCATTTATATAACATTTACAAGCAATGTTATTCTACGCCAAGAGTTCTAAGTTCAATTCCTTTGTATGTGTAATACTGTATATGGATGTATATTCCTTTCACAGTGTAAAATAATTAAAATAAAATAGGATGGTGAACTTAAATTAAAGAAGGTCCAAGGCAGCTCTGTTCAGTTCAAGTAGAAACATCAGAACATCAAAAAGGCCAATGCGTTTCAGCCAGAGGGACTCTGATGAAGGCCTCTGACAAAAACCTGTAGGTCAACAGCGTTTTTTAACCCTTGCTTTTTTAATGGACTAAAGGATTTTCTACTACTTGAACTGAACAGAGCTGCCTTGGACCTTCTATATGTTCACCACCTTATTTATTTTTCCACTGTAATGTATACATAGGAATAGAACTTGGAGCTCTTGTCCTGAGTCTAAATCCCTCTTCAAAGAGCACATGTTTACAGTGTTCCATATTCATGGACCCACGCTGCACTTAGTCTTCTTTTTATCGGATCAATATTCTTCCAACCTTTACTCGATGCTGCATTCAGTGGTGGAAAGTAACTAAGGGGCCTTAATTCCACACAAACGGCTCGGGCTGTTACCCGTTCAAGTTTGAAAACGGGATTAAAGTTTTGAGCGTCCACATTGCGGTTATGTTAATTATACATGTTGTCGAGCTCGGTAGAGCTCCGGACACCCAGAGAAAGCTGCGTGTAGTGTAGGCTATATATTATGCACGGCCTGTAAAATGCATGTGGCATTGTGGCATAATCATTCAGTAGGCCTACTAATATTCTCACATATCCTCTTCTGCAAGAAGTATATGCTACAAAGTATACATAAGCATGAGATTAATAGTTTGCAGATCTTAAAACTCACAACGAGGGGCGGCATGATGCATTGTGAACTTATGAGTTTGACTTTGGAGATTGAATATCTATTCGCCGGTGCGCAACACCTCTGAATGTCAGATAATTGCTCGTTAATAGATTAATTCCAGCTGCTGCCTGCACACTGCACAGCGGCTATACAAAAGTATAAAAAAGAGGAATTAGAAACAGTGAAAAGAGGCCGTTTTTAGAGGAATATGGACAGTAAACCCACCCAAGAAGACGAAGCACTTTAACGAGGTCCATGCGTGCTGCATGTGTGCACTGCACAGTCAGACCTGCATGCCTGAGAGGGACGGACAGACAGCGCAGTGGCTGTGCTGCCTATCTTTATAGTATAGCCTGTATACTAATCTATTCTACACTACACCATTAGTAGGCTAACAATAATGTAGATCATCCGTTTTTTTCTTGTCTTTCCAGATTGGTAATCACCATAATTTATATCTGTTCTCCGAAAATAGCTCATCTACAAGCTCACTGCATGGCTGCAGATTGGCTATTTTCGGAGAAGAGTTTTATAGACATTATGTGCAACTATAAAATAGCTTCGAGTGATACTGGAGGTGGAAAGCCTGATGACGTGAGGTTAGTTTGGAGAGGGTGAGGGGACTATGGCGTCACCGTTTCAGCAAATAGGCGGCATTCTCTGTACACACGGAGACGACAAAGTCGCGTCTCCAAAGTTTGCCACTCTGGGAGGTGGTTTCAAAATTAGCCGGTTAAGTCCCCAAAAAACGCCGTCTCCGTCTGGCAGAAAGGGCAGATCGGCTAAATACTTGCCCGGGAATACGTCCTCGTCTGGACACCACCTAAGTACGTTTATGTCACGTTCACACCAGGAAGTTTTACTGCGATTAAAAATAATCCTGCTGTGTATTGTCGGAAAGTGCGCTTCATTTGGCAGGTGTGAAGGCTCATTTGAATTCTGGTACGGATCAAACGCACGCATTCTGGTTTCCAAAAAAAATGGTGTCCTTTAATTAAAGGAGTTCTTATCACAAAATTACTTATTGTCGACCCCATGAAGCCAATTGTTTTGTCGCATTCCTAAGCCAATCATTTTGTCAGTAGGAGACTCTGTAGGAGACTCTGTGAGACTCTGTAGGAGACTAGGAGACTCTGTAGGAGACTAGGAGACTCTGCAAGCTGCGGTCACCAAATTATTGGCTCAGAATGCGACAAAAAACAAAATAAATCTCTGAATTCAAGGCTTCATGGAACGTGTAATTCATTTAAAATAAGTCATTTTCTGGGCGAACTACTCCTTTAAGGTGTGTATGGTCCTCACAAAGACAGTAGTACAAGAACGCACACACACACACACACACACACACACACACACACACACACACACACACACAGCTCGCGTTGGAGGAGTGAGTGCGGGTCACTCATAAATATTCTGCTTTAAAGGTCAGTTGGAGATCTATCTAATAGACTGGTTCTCCCGCTTCGAACACCGGCAGATGAGAGAACCAAGGGCTTTCACATTTCCATACGCCACGTGTAAAGTTGCAAATCCAAATGTGAGCTGAGGATTAGCCATGAACACTATTTTGCAATATATATAATATTTTCTTTTTCATTCAAAGTCATCAGAGATGAAAATTTCCAAAGGTCAGCAGCAGACATAGAATAGCCGGAGGCGAACTTGAGGCACCGTCCGTTTTTCAGATGGAACTATGTTCAATAATGTATGACTGTGTATTATGAATAATAATATAAAAACAAATCACACCCGAGTTCTGCCTTGGCTAATATCCTTTTTATTGAGATAACATGCATGTCTTATGGAAATAAAATGTCAAGCATGTTGATTGGACAAGCCAGGATTTTAATGTACAGTTTTTTTTTTGTTTCCTACATTTGGTTTTGAAGGGTTAGGGTTACTTTTCAAACACTTTCAAAAAACATTTTCATGAACCCAAAATTCAATGAGTTTTTTCAGTGATTTCATGAAGAAATCAACAAAGAAAATCAAATAAATTCTATAAATTAAAAAACAAACGTTTAAGAAGTAGTGAAAATAGCCCATCTACAAGCTCACAACACAAGCTTGTAGATCTGCTATTTTCACTAGTCCCGGTGAGACATCACATTTTGGGGTCACAGGGTAACTCTGCTCACCTGTTTCAGGTTTACTGAACACATCTCAATGTTTGTTTTCCCTTCGAGGACATCTAGTTGGAATAGTCGCAAACTCGTTAATTTAGAGGATGGCATAATATGCACAGCATTTTAACATAGTATTTTGATGCTTTGGGTTACTGTAAATCGGTGATTGTGGTAAGCCATCAAGACTAAATAATGATAATATTTATAATGGAAATGTTTTGCATTGCAAAGACATGTTGGTCGTTTAATGACTTAGCTATAACAGCAAATGTGCTGCAGTCTTACAGCCGTTCTGCCATATTTGCATCATAGAATGCTTTAAAACAGGCCATTACGATTACACAATGCATTCAAATAAAACATTTTTCATCGACGGAGCAGATTGTGGAAATTGCCCTCCGAGAACATTTCTTCAGTGTGGTTCACTAGTTTGAGCTGCGATACTCTCTCAATGTACTTTATGAGGATAAACCTCATTTTTATTTATCCTTTCAGCTGCCACGCTTGGCTGAATGCGAAGAAGAAACCACTGGCACCTTCGGCATACAAATGAGAGCAAGCATAATGTTGACACATTCTGTGTCAGAAATTATTTGTTTAAGTTATATTTTCACATACGCGTGCGTGCGTGCGTGCGTGCGTGCGTGCGTGCGTGCGTGCGTGCGTGCGTGCGTGCGTGCGTGCGTGCGTGCGTGCGTGCGTGCGGCATGGGCAAGTGACATCATCATCATAGGAAGTTACGTGGGAACGCCTACTGAGTGGCAAAAAACTATACTTTCGGGCTTTGACAGCCCATGCATCCAAACCGAAAAGTCCTATCTGATTGCATTAAACTTAAACTAAACTTTGCCACTTACATCGCCACTCGATTTGCCACTTACTTTGTGCATGCGCATATACCCTCCATAGAAACATACGTTTTTCAGAGAACTGTTCTAGGATTCTAGGAGGAGACATTTTGTAGAATGGTGTCCTCGGGTCTTAATGGGTTAAAGCAGCTGTTGCCTGAGAGTGTGAGCTGAGTGTGTGGACCGGTGCTGAATTAAAACCCAACTGGCCTCAGATACTACAGACACAGAGTGTGAGCTGAGTGTGTGGACCGGTGCTGAATTAAAACCCAACTGGCCTCAGATACTACAGACACAGAGTGTGAGCTGAGTGTGTGGACCGGTGCTGAATTAAAACCCAACTGGCCTCAGATTCTACAGACACAGATACTACAGACACAGAGTGTGAGCTGAGTGTGTGGACCGGTGCTGAATTAAAACCCAACTGGCCTCAGATTCTACAGACACAGATACTACAGACACAGAGTGTGAGCTGAGTGTGTGGACCGGTGCTGAATTAAAACCCAACTGGCCTCAGATACTACAGACACAGAGTGTGAGCTGAGTATGTGGACCGGTGCTGAATTAAAACCCAACTGGCCTCAGATACTACAGACACAGATATGCAAATGTGTCATTAGTATCAAGTGCTAGCGCTGATTTTATATCCCCTGTCCTATTCGTGCATTCAAATTGCCCTCAAGGGATATTTCACTTTCAAATATGTGTGGGGTCATTTTTATAAACGTCGTACTTTGGCTAAAGGGAGCACCCCGGACAGTTTGTAAGTTTCTAGATGTGGTATATGTTTGATATTCATTTTGACCTTTACACAAAGCCATTGTGATTTCATATTCATTTTGACAGACCCCCTTACACAAAGCCATTGTATAGTTCCATATAAACCCATTGTGAGAATTCATATTCATTTTGACAGACCCCCTTACACAAACCCATTGTAGTTCCATATTCATTTTGACAGACCCCCTTACACAAACCCATTGTGATTTCATATTCATTTTGACAGACCCCCTTACACAAACCCATTGTGATTTCATATTCATTTTGACAGACCCCCTTACACAAACCCATTGTGATTTCATATTCATTTTGACAGACCCCCTTACACAAACCCATTGTAGTTCCATATAAACCCATTGTGATTTCATATTCATTTTGACAGACCCCCTTACACAAACCCATTGTAGTTTCATATTCATTTTGACAGACCCCCTTACACAAACCCATTGTGATTTCATATTCATTTTGACAGACCCCCTTACACAAACCCATTGTAGTTCCATATAAACCCATTGTGATTTCATATTCATTTTAACAGACCCCCTTACACAAACCCATTGTAGTTTCAAACAAACCATTGCAAACACGTGTTACTCTGGTGACATTTTGACGTTTGATAAGATCACAAGCCACACGAAGCTGTCCCGCAGATTTGGCCTGCGGACCGCAGGTTGAATATCACTGTTCTAGTGTCATTATAGGCAACATTTCTCTAACCTGACTCCACCAGATGGGGCGCTATTGAGTTCACACATTCATGTGAAGCAAGCCTCTTATATCTGCCGGATTAACATTTACAACGTGAATTGAATTGAATCTTCCAAAAAATCTCCAAATTTGACAAAAACACAACATACAACACATGTTTGTAAAAGTGGTGGAGTGTAACCAAGTACATTTACTGCTAGTACTAAGTACTGTACTGCTGGCCTGCTCTTTGATGCCTAAACAAATGGCAACCTAACCTGTCCTGACCCTTACAAGTACCATTTTTAGGTATTCGTACTTTACTTGAGTATTTCCAATTTCCAATACTTACTTCTACTCCACTACATCTCAGATCCAAATATTGTACTTTTATACTCCACTACATGTATTTGAAAACTTTAGTTACTAGAATAACTGTAGATTTGGATTATTATTACAGAACATAGCCTACTGTACGCTAACTGTACATTAGCCATTTGAAAATAGCTGATCTACAAGTGTGTAGATCTTCTATATTCAAAATATCTGTTTACATGAAAACTTGCATAATGACTCATTTTTACTTCTGTACTTTAAGTATTATTTTGATACCAATACTTACAAGATATACTCAAGTATATCTTGAGTATACATTGCAGTATTGATACTTTCAATGAGTAAAACATTTGGGTACTATTTCCACCACTGTAGCAAAGTCCAACTAACTTCATAGGTCAACGCAGATCTCAAAATGCAAACCATGCAATAACCTGATTGCTCCGCGGTCAATTAAAGCTTAAACGGACAAGCCAATGAGATCAATACGTCCCTTGCTCGGGAATTGTCCAGAGAATTAGGGAATCCGGGGTGACGCGTCTATCATCATTGCTGTCATTACAAAAAACCTCTGGGTTTTGTGTGTCTGTGTGTAAATAAAAGAGTGCAATAATAAGCTCCCTGGTCCTGATAATTGCAGTCAATTTAGCCATAAGTAGATGTGAGTGAATGGAGCCTAGTGTTATCTGCGTGGAGGCAGCCTGTGATAGCAACGCCGAGTCCCGGGGTCCCGGGAGACTAATAACACTGCAGGATTACCGAGGCCTCGGTCTAGCTCTCGCAAACCAAGGACGTTTGCCAATAACAACTTTATCTGTCTCCCCCACGCGCCGCGAGGTTCTGGCATTCGTAAAACCGCTGGAAAATTAAGAATCTCTTTGTTTCGTCTCCAAGCTGGGGGGGATGGCCGGGGTCATCGCCGCCAGGAGAGGAAAAACCAATGACACAATTGTTTGCGGGGGGGAAAAAAAGAAAAGAAAAGCTTTCAGATAAACGCTTTTTTGTTGTTATATAACTCGTCATTGTCATTTCTCTCCGTGCACTCATCAGATGATTGATGAGCATCGTCCTTTTTAGGGTTTAAATCATGTAATTCTTACTGAATTGTTGTAACCTGACGTTATAGGACAAGATATTGGACCACTTAAGCCTAATGTTATATTATACTGTACAGCAAATAATGAATTGACAAAATGTCAGATCTACAAGCTCAACAGCCATTGCATTGCGACACGTTTTGAGTTTGTAGACTGGCTATTTTCACTGTAACAAAAACAAAAAATACTTTAAATGTTCTCCACAACACAGACATTTTCCAAACATTTCCTCAATCTGCTGCATGCTAATATTATGAATGCATCTGAGCAATCTTTCTCACATAATTACTTCATAATTACTTCAGTTTTGGCCCGTTATTCCACTTATTGGTTTAATGGGGAAGACTGTCGTAATTTCTTCCCCGGCGTAAATATCAGTACATCATCATCTTCGAAGTGTCCCTTCCCCATAAGGATTTATGCGCAATTACGGGAAATGAGGCTGAGAAATTGTGTCTGGAAAACATCCATTCATGGCACAAACCTCGGTTTTCCTGGTGGAGTTGGCTTTCTCTCCACTTTTCACATTCTGGGCCCTATTTTGTGTCTTAAGTACCATATTGTGACTTAACTTAAGACATGGAGACGTGACCAATGCGATTTGGCCACTCAAAATAGCCAAACATGATTGGCCACACCTAAATGTCTTAAGTTAAATCATAAGACCTGGTACTTAAGACACATGACGCAAATGTAGCCTCACGTAGCGATACTAATATCACTGCGTGGATAATTAATTAGTCTCGTCCCTCATTCAACTTTTTTCTGCAATGTCCCCGCCCCATGTTTGCATACTGGGCCCTGGTTGGTTATAGCCTGGTTCCAGATGAATCTGGTTGGCCCGTCACCACTTCGGCTGTGAAGTCCTCCCACAATTGAGAGGGGCCAGACTTAATCTGCCTGGGGCAATATGCATTGCAAAGGCAGATGAAGGCTGGCTAACGCAAAATAGGGCCCAGTCTGTCTCTCACTCTCTCTCTGTCTGCCTGCCTCCCTGTCTGTCTCTGTCTTTCTCTCTCTTTCCCTCACCTGAAGTGTAATGTGTCCTCTCTTTAATTTTCCCATTGCATCATATTGCGTGTTCGGTGTTCGCCCCCCTCCCCCCTGACTGGATCCAGATGCTCCTGCTGTAGCTCTGCCTTGGGGAACACCTGACATTAAGGCTCCATTCTTCACTAGTGTCTTTCATATTATGGATACAAAGCCTTTCCCATGTTTCTATTTTAGAAGCAAGGCCCCCGCCCGCGGCCCCCACCATTTCATTTCAGCTCGAAGACATGCACACATTCAAGTGGTGACCTCCCATCCAACACGCACGCACGCACGCACGCACGCACGCAGACACACACACACAGACACACACACACACACACACACACACACACACCCCTGAGGTGCTAGAAGCCAAAGCAAGCTTTAAAATGTTGCCAGTAGGTCTAAGACTTGTTTTAGTTTTTTTGGTTGTTTTTATTTAGAGCGCCAGTTATTCGTTCCCCTTTGTCCTCCCAGTTTAGTCCGTGCAGTATATGTACAGTACAGTTTAGTCCGTACAGTATATGCCAATTCCTGACTTCCCACACATTTCTGTGTAGTCTTGTTGTAACTGCTGCTTCTAGTGGAAGGATATTTGATCAATCACGGCACAGTGTTCATGAAAATGTATTTTTAAAATGTCTATCCAATGGATTATAATTTCCATTTCCGCTTAGCATGCAGTTAGGCAGTTAGACTTTAACTATATTGGATGGTGGCGGGGATCCACTTGATTTTCTATTCATTTCCAGAGCTTCTGAAGTACAGACTGTTTAGGAAGTATTTGGACTGTACTGTATATCTATCCCATCGATGGGTTCCCAGTGATGAGTAGCAAACCCCTCCCCCTACTTTTAGACTGCAGGTGGTCCCCGGACCCGATGTTGAGAACCCGGTGTCTTACCCGTGTCAATTACTGTTTCCATAGAAACCCTTGTGAATGTCAGGTGCTGCTACCCATGTTTCATTAAGAGATGTCACTTTGCCATCACAGTAGTGGACAGCTAACCTGACTCCGCCAGATGGGGCAGCAGAGAGTACACTGGGTTCCCCCCTCCTGCTCCCATCTGGGAACTCTCGGGCAGACTTGATGCCCGGCCACAAAACGGCCTGGCCAATCAGCAGCAGCTTCTAGCAGCAGCTTCTAGCCGGGCATCAAGTCTGCCTGAGAGTTCCCAGATGGGAGCAGGAGGGGGGAACCCAGTGTACTCTCTGCTGCCCCATCTGGCGGAGTCAGGTTAGTGGACAGCATCAGTGCTGGAATAATGACTTACTGTGAGGCAAAGTTAGCCAGGCTCCAGCCCCGGCCATTCAGAAAAGGACGGGTGACGCTGTCAAAGGCAGGGTTTTCTTGTCAAAGGCAGGGTTTTCTTGTCAAAGGCAGGGTTTTCTTGGTTGAAAATCTAACCGGCCCGAAGGGGATGCTGGGGATGATCCAGTATGAACCAATCGCCAAACACTTTGGCCACGTACGGCCCCATCTCCGAAAACGGCTGCACTGAAAGAGGCCTTTCAGACCACATACAGTTGGGTGCCACCGATATTGTCCCTTATCATTTGACCCATTTAGGCCTGACCTCAAAATTTTAAAAAATCCTTCTAAATCCTCCAGTTTTCTGAAATAAATATTCTCACAATTTTTCAAAAATAGCAGACCTACAAGCTCGTAGCGCGCCACTCGGTGGCGCGCTATGAGCTTGTAGATCTGCTATTTTTCAATAGCTAAATTATAACATAATGTTTAAAACACCAAACTGTCCTTTTGCGCAGATCACGCAAACCTCAGCAAAAAGAAAAGGACAATATCGATGGCCTCCAACTGTAATGGAGTGATGTGTTAAGGAGTGTCAGGTTAAGTAAATGTAACAATACCATAATGTAGAAATATTCATGTTAAAAGTAAAAGGCCTGTAATGTACAAAAGTATTGGCATCAAAATGTACTCACAGTACATAAGCAAGAGTACTACAAATTGTGTCAAACGTTTAAAAAAAAATAGCTGAGCCGCTCTATTTCGAATAGTACATACATAGAGAATATTAAACACTGTCTGCTCCCCCTCAGCCACTCACACAACAAAACAACAAACCATCTAAAAATCATAATAAAATATTGCTTATGTGGTTATTTTAATCTGCTGGGGTTTGAGTGAACAGTAGGATGTTTGCCTCTGAGATGTAGTTGTAGAAGTAAAAGTACTGCAAATTGGAAAGTAAGTAAAGTAAAAAAAACAGTACCTTAATACCTTGTGCTTATAAGTACAGTTTGTATTTAAGTGCATGCACTAGCTTTCCACCATCGGACAGCATATAATCAAAACATTTTGTAGGCTACTACACTGTACAATCAAAGCTGCTAGCCTTTGATCATAGACTGCAGCAGAAATATCACACGTGCACGCACGCACGCACACACACCGATCAAACTGGGGGTATACTTGCAGAATAAAGCCGCTGCGAGGCGGTTCCCCGGTGTCCCTCCACTGTAGGTGATTTCATTCGCTTGTTCGACATTGAATTCCACCACAAAGACTGTGCTAGGACGCGCTCTGCCTTCATCTTAGTGCTAGTCAAATTACCTGAGGTGCCACCGGCGAATGTATATGATGGATAGCGCTAATCCATTATTCGTACGGCGTCTTTGATGCTGCTATAGATTCGCTGGTTAGAAATTGCAGGGGAATTCAATTAAGCTGTTGTAGTCGAAAGGCACTATGCTAATTTTGCAGTTAAGAGTGTTTGAAATGCACACAACTGCCATAAATGATTGGGAAAGGCTCCACTCGGCGGAGACGTTGAGTACAGCGCGGTTGAGCTGGCCTTGTCGCCGGCCCAACGACGTTCCTTTCAATTAGCGTGACACAACGCTGTCTCAAAGACGATGAGGGACCCAGCCCACACTCTCAAATCCCCACTAGTCATTTATCCACTGCAGTGGTGGAAAGTAACTAAGTACATTTACTCAAGTACTGTACTTAAGTAACATTTTGAGGTACTATTACTTTACTGGACGTATTTCCAATTGGCTACTTTTACTTCTACTCCTCCACTACATCTCGGATCCAAAACATTTTACTTTTACTCCACTACATTTATTTGAATACTTTAGTTACTTTGTAGATTTTGAAATGGTCAAGTGGTTAATACCACTTAATTTCGCCTTTTGAAAATAGCCGATCTACAAGCTTGCGATGCATCGTGATGTGACGCATTGTGTGCTTGCAGATCTGATATGTTCAAAACAATGAGTACTTCTACTTGATGCCAATACAATACTTTTGTACTTTTACTCAAGCACATTTTGAATTCCAGACACTTACTTGTGGTATTTCTATATTGCAGTATACTTTTACTTACAATTTGAGTACTTTTTCCACCACTCATCCACTAATATAACGGGTCCATTTGGTTCCATAGATTTCACAGTGACACGTCTCTGAAGGCAGGGCTGCTGAGCGCTCCGAATATTGAGCTGTTCAATAGTGTCACAATGCTGATTGGAGCTTTGTATTTTGTTTGATCTGAAACGAGTGAGCGAAGATTTCTTGGGCCAGGATATTTTCTAGTGCTGCACACGGGACATGAAATGAGGGGCAAATCGCTCTATCAGTGAACAATTGAGTATGCTGTAGTAATTGGCATCTATTGTACAGTACAATCTATTGTACTGTACTGTAGCTGTGTCAGCACTGCTATTACTGAGCTATTTTACAGTCAATAAATCAATCAAGTGGTCCACTCCCCAACCTCGTAATGTGTGTGTGTGTGTGTGTGTGTGTGTGTGTGTGTGTGTGTGTGTGTGTGTGTGTGTGTGTGTGTGTGTGTGTGCGTGTGCGCGTGCGTGTGTGCGTGCGTGCGTGCGTGCGTGCGTGCGTGCGTGCGTGCGTGCGTGCGTGCGTGCGTGCGTGCGTGCGTGCGTGCGTGCGTGCGTGCGTGCGTGCGTGCGTGCGTGCGTGCGTGCGTGCGTGCGTGCGTGCGTGCGTGCGTGGCGTGCGGCGTGCACATGCCTTTCCTTTTGGGAAATGTAGAGTAGACTGTCTGATGTGGTTAAAACAATGCCCCCTCCCGCTGATTGAACCCTGATTACATACTGTACTTACTGTCACATATACAGTAACTCAAGTCACATGATGATGTGAGAGGTGGCGTCCTGACTGAGTCCTCAGGACGCCACCTCTCGTCACATCCTCTTCACTCTGTCGTACAACATTCTAAGCTCCTCGTACTGTATGTGACGCATACATCATACAGCAGTGCTTTTCAACCCTTCTCATATGAAGGTCCATTATTTATTTGGCATTTCAGTCATGAACCATTTGATTGTCACGCTTACACATTTATTAAAGTTGACGATTCATTGTCGCACAAATAATTCCGATTAACGGTTTAATTGTGTTGTTTTGCATTGAACATTGGAATGCATGCTATTTGTATTTCTGCTTGCCTTTTAGGCTTCGTTGTCACATATTGCACATGCAGGGCAGATATGACAAATAACATACATATACAATGAAATCACTGACGGTTATAATGTTTCATATTTTGTTCTTTCCAAAAGTGGCGTGTTGTAAGCTTGCAGATCTCTCCCAGGTTGGCAGAGGGAGTGTAGCGCCCAGGATTACACTGCACTGGGTGAAGGAAATGGGTTACAAAAATTGTGGGATAAAGATTTCGATAAAGAACATTATGTGACTCTTTTTGATAGAGACAGTCATGGCGGCAAGACTAACTGTTCAGGAGAGGAGAAAAACAGATTATTTTTTTTTTTATCCAAAATGAGTTAATAGCACAGGCAGACTCTTCACATACTAGAGCATGTCGGAAATAAATGTCAGAGCCGAAATTGACATGTAAATATGAATGCCTGTTTTCTCAACTCGCTGTTTTCTGCAAGACATTACTCTATAAGCCATATCTCCAAAACTGGTGGGTCAAACTGAACAACCAATATGTCAATTTGAAGCTATGATTCCCTACTTTCATATGACATGTAGTAAAAACGAGCTCAGAGCTTGTAGATAGCCACTCTACAAGCTCACAATGCGTCAATGTGATGCATTAGGAGCTTGTAGATCTATTTTCAAAATATTTGTATACATTTTAAAACTTGAAATGGGATCTTCTGTACATTTTGAAGCCAATACTTTTGAGTACTTTTCCACCCCTGGACAAAATGCGCTGACTGGTGAAGGAACTGCAGCTGATCCTTTATTGAATTCATTACAAGGTCAAACTGGAAGGGAAATTACGAAGAACAAATGCTTACCTTTCTGTGTGATGTTGGCCAAGTAGTCGGTCAAGGTCTTGCAGGTGAAGCAGTTTCGTTGCCTGACATGTCCTGTCAAAGTGCAGTAAACACTGTATTACCATATGTGTCAGGTCCCGTTTATTAGCATCTGATGTTAATCTGAATCCCCTTCTTTACCTCTATGAAGAACCCAAGAGCAGCAAGCCCAGTGGAGTCCTGGACAGCTTGTGCTGTATCCCCATTATATGAGGCCTTGGCATTGACAATGTGCAACTAGGAGAAATACGTATAGGTAAGTACGCAGGTCAGAGTAAACGAGGACGAGTCTAATTCCCTTGGGCCTTTACAATGTGCTAGAGCACTGGGAGATGGATTGCTGAGGTGGAGCCACTGGAGCGGAACAACCACCAGACAATCAGACAACTTCAGTGCAATACATGCTCCTTCCAAGGTTTTCTGAAAGGGAGGAAGTATGACTACAAATGGACTCACGCAGAAGTTCTGATGGGCGGTCTCAGAACTCCTGCACCTCCAGATGTCCTGACTCGCCAAACTAGTTCAGAAACCCGTCCGTTTTTTTCCAAGGCGTCAGAAGGAGAATATCTTGAACGCACCCAAGCCGCCCTATTAGCATTCTAATGAGTTGATTAGCGCCCGGGATCAAACCCATGTGGAACTTGTAGTTCAAATGAGAGTAGTGCTCTACCGACTGAGCTACCCAGATGAAATAAATAATACATAAACAGATAAAAATAGTTAGAAATTATAGTTGGAAAGTGCCATACCTCCATGGGGTATTGCGCTTGCCAACCACAGTGTGCTCTGAGCCACCGACTGAAGATCCATTGCCCCAATGCAAGTGGAACTGCAGGCTGACATAGGCCTCAGCCAGACCACTTCCTGAAATACTGACCCCACTAAGTCCTACTTTGACGTGTGTGTGTGTGTGTGTGTGTGTGTGTGTGTGTGTGTGTGTGTGTGTGTGTGTGTGTGTGTGTGTGTGTGTGTGTGTGTGTGTGTGTGTGTGTGTGTGTGTGTGTGTGTGTGTGTGTGTGTGTGTGTGTGTGTGTGTGTGTGTGTGTGTGTGTGTGTGTGTCGTTATTACGCGGCGGAGGAAATTGTTATTATGAGGTTCGGCTTGGCACATTTTGTTGCCCCCCTCTGCGTGTTGCCCCACTCCTATGGAGTAGATGTTTTGGACATTGGAAATACTCAAGTAAAGTACAAATATCTCAAAACTGTATAGAACTGTATAAAGTACAGTACTTAGTTACTTTACACCACTGCTATTCAACCGTATACATTGGCTATTTGAACATAATAGTAGATCTACAAGCTCACAATGTGTCAGTGTCACAATGCAACACGTTGTGACTCGTGAGCTTGTACATTTTTCAAAATAAATCGAGATTTTGTTATTTCTTTTTTACAAGACAAATCTTGTATAGATTCGCTGGCACAAAATAATTTCAGATGGGGTCCATGGCCAAATACATATCGATTTAGCAGGGGTCGTCATCAACATGACACACACACCAGAATAGGTAAGACTAAGACACTGACATGAATGCAGAAATAGGGCGTCTCTGTTCCAGCAACACTTCCCGCGTCCGAAACGGTCGAGAAATGACAGAGTCACCGTGTTGCAGCTTTCCGTGCTCGGACACAGGGACACGTATAGGGTCACACATATACTGTACATACGGACACAGGGACACGTATAGGGTCACACATATACTGTACATACGGACACAGGGACACGTATAGGGTCACACGTATACTGTACATACGGACACAGGGACACGTATAGGGTCACACGTATACTGTACATACGGACACAGGGACACGTATAGGGTCACACGTATACTGTACATACGGACACACATAGCTGCGTAATGGAGCGGAGGCACCGCTCAAAAATATACCACATTGGCACAAACGTTTATTTTAAGAATTGCCCAGCGTGTACCGTAGGCCTACAGTATGTCTATTGCAAAAATATTTTTTTTGACGAAAATGTCCATCACAATGTGATGATAACTAGGTATTTCGAGGAAAACTTTGTGCAATGGATTTACTGCAATCTGGAAGATGGTAACACCAAGCTGCGGGTGAAAATAACAAAAACAACAATGTGAAACATGCAGGCAAATCCTCACAATTAAATATTTAATTGTCATATAACGCCATGGTTCTCAAAGTAAGGGGTTCCCCCAAAACAGTATACCATTAGAATCAACATCAACAGTCATCTTTTTACAATCGTACTGCACAAAATCTAATCCGACTGAATCACCCTTTTAGACCAATATTGGGCAGAGGCACTCAAAGCCATCAATTCTGCTTAATCCAGTTCAATGTACTACATTGGGCTCATTACAGCAAAGCTAGGCTCGCTAAATTCTTCCCAGAACTAACAGAGCCTTGTGTGTCCGCCCTGAAACTGGGAGGCCGGGGTTCGATCCCCAGCCCGGTCATACCAAAGACTGTAAAATGGGACCCAATGCCTCCCTGCTTGGCACTCAGCATCAATGGGTTGGATTGGGTGTCAAATCAACTAATCAAATGATTCCTGAATGGGTATTATTAGGTTCCCAAGTTGCATCGTTCCCATGTACTGTAGGCCGGTGACCGACAGGCACGTACAGGTCTAGTCAAGTAATTGCAATTAGGCGATTATGTAATAATTGTGACAGGTATAAGGAGCACTGGTGTATATACAAAGCGTATGTTAAACACATGTTTCTGTTGTTCACAACAACGTACGGGGCTCAGAAGAACACAAAGATGTTCATTTGCATCTGTCATCTCCCTTCAAACCACCGCGGCCGATAATATAACAGTTGAAAGCAACAGAAAGCTGTTTGTGTCTCGGAAAACAATGGTTTCAAAAGGAGTTTAGCTTCGCAGCACAACTGCACTGAGACCTGCAATTTGTGCATTTAATTGTATGCTGTCTAGTCCAGCTAGTCCCGGTCGCTGCGCAGGGATCAGTGGAAAACTAAGGGGTGATCTTTTATCTCCAACAACCACGCGGCCGCATCTTTATTGTGTGAAATAATGAACCGGTAGTGTTGCAAATTGTATCAGTACAGTAATTTATTCTGTGAACTCTGGTCGCCACGATTCCTTTCTTATTGTATTCATTAGTTTAACCGCTCGTGTTTTATTGTTTGTTGTTTCTGTAGTACTGTGTGTGTGCTGCTTTATTTTGGTGTGGGCCATCTCAAATAACTTTATATCTGGAAACTGTCAAACTATTCTACCAAAATAACTTGCAACCCAAAATCTAATTTGAAAGGTTTTTAAGGTTCCCTCCATTACTCATGAATAAATTAAACTTCCATATAACATGAAGCTGGCTCTGCTAAACTATTAAAGAACGAGCGCGCCCTTCCAACGTGTTTTGCCGAACAGATTACACCCGCTACAATTACGATGACGTTGACCCCTTTGCCAGACTCCGTTTCAAGAGAGACGGCATTATGATTATGAAGATAACATACATGCTAGCAGCACAACAACAGTTGAAATCAATGCGCTCTGCACAGCTGTTGTGCTGTAGGTTGAGCGGTTATTGTCTCCACCAGGCCGAAGGCATGGGGAGAGAGTATGTTTTGCACTCCGTCCGTCCGTCCTTCCTTCCGTCCGTCCTTCCGTCCGTCCGTTATCAGCTAATCTCCGGCACCGTTGGCCCGATCAATGCCAAACTTTGCACACACACTCCCTGGATGCCAACGATGAACCTCTGCCCCACATTTTCCAGAACGGCCTGTTATAGCACCACCATGAGGCAGCTTTTCACATTTTTTACCTAAAACTGCACCGATCTGCGTGATACGTTGCATGCACACTCCCTAGAGGCCAAGGACAAACCTTTGACGTGCATTTTCCGCATCTGCCTTTTATAGCGCCACCAGGAGGCCGACTTTTGTAAAACACATTTTTTGATATTACTCCTCCAGATTCGGTCCAAAAATCTCACAAATCGCTACACAGTATCTCTATGGTCATGTGCTCAAGTCGAATCTGTCCGATATTTCATATTCCATCCTAATTGGCTATAATTGGCTTTCACAGTTTGCAAGATTGCCCCGTTTTGAACAAAAGCCTCAAATCATGAACGCAGCATGCAATTTACGTGAAATCTTTCACACATTTTCTTACTAGGCTGAGGAATATATCCCACCCTTTTCACATTGGCCTGTTATAGCGCCACCAACAGGTTGATTTTTGCAAAACACATTTTTGGAACAAAATGCCTAAAAAACCTATAACTTATATTAATCCTAAACATTTTGCCAAACATCTCACACAGTCCTATCCTCCTGGTGGAGACCTGTGCCCAGAAGGGCACTTTTTCTAGTTTGTTTTACTTCCTTAGTGTAGAAACTGCTCGTGTTCATTCGATCAGGGAGCTATGACGTCATTTTATGCGACTATTATAGATTATTTTAAGAACAGTCTACGGCTACGCACTACTACGTAGTTAAGTTATGCCATAAACAGTTGTGGTGCAACACACCTAGTGATGCGTTCTAATTTCTATTTAACTCTTTAGAAATTAGATTTGAATTGCATTTCAAACTACCTACAGTAGACAGTAGAAATGTAATTTACATTTGTTTGTTTTGTTTTGTTTTTTTGCTCTTCAGACTAAACTGATTCCAATCTGGAATGAAGAATGCAGAATTATACAGTACAGGTGCATCGCTGCAGGCTACTTTGGTTTTGTTGTTTTTTTAATGTTGCGTTAATTGCATTCAAACACAATTCCAGCAGCATCCAACCACGCACGCCGTCTCTCCAAACACATAATTAACTAACTGCTCAGCTAGCATCTACAATAGAATGTCTGCTTCACAAGGCCCCTGTGAGTATGTCAGAGCCGTTAGAAACTCTCCATCACTCCGGTGCTTGTCAGCACTCTTCTCAGGAGATGAATATATACGTACGGTAAGACGCAATGTTACATGTGTTGAAAGATTGTATTGGGCGGTTGCGGTTTAAAATAAGCTTATTTAGATCAATATAAATCCCATGGCTGTGTGTTGGAGGAGGACAAAGGCTACAGAGTAAAAGCCTTTAGTGTTCATTTAAGTCTTTGAGTGTATACAGTAGCCTACATTGTCATTTTGTATTTTTTTTTTTAATTCTTAGAGTTAAATAGATAAATGAACACTGAAAATATTAGGGTAGTAGGTTTGGACTAAATTGAATATAACATTTCTTTTTTTTTACCAAATTCCGATCGATACTGGGTAGATAATATTGAGACATAACATTTATATTGTGATTGAAAATACAGTACATTGTCAAAAATAGCAGATTTACAGGCTCACAATGCATTGTGATGCATGCGACCCATTGTGAGCATCTTTGGGAAAGGGTTCATCAGGCTCATGTGTATATAGTCTCATATCACAATATCAATATAATATTGATATATTGCCCTACTGTGTAACTTTGCTCTATGCTTTGCCATAAGCTAACGTTACATTTTAGGCTCATATACAGTCTGTACAGAACACATACAGTACAGTACTGCGTCTTAAGCATAACAGAAAGGCTTTGAGGAGGAACTACACACATTCTATTGTGATGCAACTGTTGCCTTGACTGTAGAAAATTGAGTGTGTTAATCATGTGTTAATCATGTGGGTTAATGTAATTATCCGCTGTTCCAGCCAGCATTAACTCCCCTTCTCTCATGGAGACTTATCTTTTGGAATTATTGCCACACACAAGCGTGGTTGACAAAGTTAATATTATTCTAATAATATTATTTGCAGTGAAAATTGAGGTTGTTGGAGAGAACCTATATACAGAGAGTTTCATCTCAAAGTCCTCTGCCACGGTATGAAGCTCATTCGAATTCAAAATGGACAGCAACCATGTCATGTGTCACCAGTACATGTGGAAAGAGAGAGATGTTGACAGCGTGAACTGTCTGAACTTGCAATGCAAAGTAGTTCTGAGAGAGCACTGTACAGTCTGACTGACGCGCACTCACACTCGCGCACACACACACACACACACACACACACACACACACACACACACACACACACACACACACACACACACACACACACACACACACACACACACACACATCCTCTTTCTTGTTCAAACTTGCTCATCATAAGAACATGTCCAAATCCTTGAGGTTTCTCAAATCCCATAAGGCCTCATTTGTTTAATTAATTGTCAAGACTCCAGCCAGCTTTTCCTTGTGGTGAAGGGAATTAGATTGTCAAACTGTACTCCTAACACAGTATCTCCATTATGTGCAGCTTCGCCTATATGCGTATAGATGTTTCCGTTTCACATTTGAGGTGCTGCCACGCTGCATTGTCTTCATGTCTTGTCCTCTACTGCCACACATTCAGTAACTTTTACACTACATTTTTCCACATAATTATCTTCCCACTAAACTGCCCAGAAGGAATCAAAGAAATATGTTTGGGGGGAGTGAGAGGTTTACACTGATCAATATCTATCTCCCCATCCCCATCTTCTGATGAATTGAAAATGGAGGACCCTGATGTAAACAAGTCTTAGTGCTTTTCATGGTTTCATCCTCAAAGTAGCAGTTTTTGTATTGACTTCATCAAACTTTCGTTTGAAATGTACCCATTCTACAGTACTGTGAAATCAAAATGTCAATCAATCAATCAATCAATCCACTGACACACGTTAATTCCTTTAGCGCCATCTAGTGTTAGCATGCGCACACCTAAGGGATGCCACCCGTCCGCTCTCACTCTACAGTGCTTGTTTCCTTTCCGGGTTATTCAGGAAGGTGGGGGCCTTTGTTATGAGCACATCACCGCACACGCATTAGCTCAGACCCCTTAGCTAGCAGTACAACCAGTTACATTTGCTCAGCGATGCGGTACAAACTCACAAATGATTTACGATCGTCGGGTGAGCGGCGGCCCACCATGGACAGCTCTCGAACCTTTAGAGATACAGCGCTTTGAAAATCCTGTTATAATAATAATAACTAGAAAAAGTGCCCTTCTGGGCACAGGTCTCCACCAGGAGGATAGGACTGTGTGAGATGTTTGGCAACATGTTTAGGAGTAATATAAACATGTTTGCCTTTGATGGCAATTGGATGATTTGAGGCATTTTGTTCCAAAAATGTGTTTTGCAAAAATCAACCTGTTGGTGGCGCTATAACAGGCCAATGTGAAAAGGGTGGGATATATTCCTCAGCCTAGTAGGAAAATGTGTGAAAGATTTCACGTAAATTGCATGCTGCGTTCATGATTTGAGGCTTTTGTTCAAAACGGGGCAATCTTGGAAACTGTGAAAGCCAATTATAGCCAATTAGGATGGAATATGAAATATGGGACAGATCCGACTTGAGCACATGACCATAGAGATACTCTGTAACGATTTGTGAGATTTTTGGACAGAATCTGGAGGAGTAATATCAAAAAATGTGTTTTACAAAAGTCGGCCTCCTGGTGGCGCTATAAAAGGCAGATGCGGAAAAGGTTTGTCCTTGGCCTCTAAGGAGTGTGCATGCAACGTTTCACGCAGATCGGTGCAATTTTAGGTAAAACATGTGAAAAGCTGCCTCATGGTGGCGCTATAACAGGCCGTTCTGGAAAATGTGGGGCAGAGGTTCATCGTTGGCATCCAGGGAGTGTGTGTGCAAAGTTTGGCATCGACCGGGTTAACGGTGCCAGAGATTAGCTGGTAACGGACGGACGGAAGGACACACACACGGACGGACACACACACACACGGACGGACTGCAAAACATACTCTCTCCCCATGCCTTCGGCCTGGTGGAGACAATAATGGAGGCTCAATGGAGCTGGATTTAAAAATCCCATAGCTGGTGGGGACGGAGGCTCTCCATACTAACCGGAGCTATGCTTAAGGTAAATAAACGGTCGGCGCTTTCATATATGGAATATACGGTTGTCTACGAACATACGCGTAGATAGCAGCAGTAGGTACTGTTAGCCTAGCTACGTTTATGAACGTAGATGGCAGCGAAAAAGTTAAGTACATTTTGATGCCAATACTTTTGTACTCTTACTCGGGTTGCACACGCTTATCATAGGACCGACATGCGGAAAAAACGATACGATTAAGGTTGGCGAACATGAGCTGCTCTGTGCTTGCGGTTATGGTTAGGTTAGGGTTTGAGTTAGGTTGTTGTTCTAATGACAGTCGGACCAATAGTATGTCGAAACTAAAGCCTGTACACCTCTTACCCAAGTACATTTTGAATTTCAGACATTTAATTGTAACGGAGTATTTTTACATTGCAGTATTGATACTGTACTGTATGTATACTTAACTAAAACAAAAGAGACACCCCTCCGACATAATGCCCGGACTAATCTTTTTTTATTAGTGAATATGCATTTCTTTCTTTTTTAATTCTTTATGACACAGAGGCCGTAGTTTTGTGTCAGATTTCGGACACTCTTCAGAATTATACCGACCATTTAAATGATTTAAATTTCACATAATGAAGCTGGAGAAAAGGCAGGTGTGTTATGAAGGCATTTAGATGCCAGATCAGAGCCCTCAGACATCATCTCTGGGATCTGCTCGGCGTGCTACGTGTCCAGTTAGACCCCTCAGACATCATCTCTGGGATCTGCTCGGCGTGCTACGTGTCCAGTTTGACAATGGATATATGAAAAGCATAGCGGCTAATATTTCTTACACTAATTGAAGTGCTTTTTTATCTGAACTCACTCTCGGTGGACCTGCAGACGAAGATGAAACACATGCGGATTTGTGTTTGTATGAGCAGCTGTGTGTGTGTGTGTGTGTGTGTGTGCGCGTGCGCGTGCGCGTGCGTGCGTGCGTGCCTGTGTCTTGTGTGCGCACTCACGTGTGCGTTGCTACTTGTCTATTCAGCCTGCATAACGTGCAGTCTCAGATTGCCTGGCCTGTCTTTAAGTTCTGTCAGCTTAGAGATGCCAGGTTTTTATTTAATCACATATTGATAAGGCCAAATACCCCAATTAGGACCCGGGTCACAGAGCACTGTGCTATACTCCCAGTACAGTGAATTAATGGTCATGGATCACATCACGTTGGTTAATGCAAATTATATGGAAACAGTGTGACCAGATTTGACTGAGGGGCTGCCATCGTGCAGCCTCCAGCTTTTCAACAGAGGAGAAAAACTGAAATCATTTATTTTTTATCCCAAATGAGTTAATAGCACAGGCAGACTCTTCACATATACTAGAGCATGTCTGAAATAAATGTCAGAGCTGAAATGGACATGTAAATAAATGCTTAAACATGTAGCTAGGTGTAATGTTAAAGACCACAGAAGTGAACCTTCTGTGGTCTGTTTTCTCAACTCGCCTGTTTTCTCAACTCGCTGACATTACTCTATAAGCCATATCTCTAAAACTGGTGGGTCAAACTGAACAACCAAATTTGAAGCTATGATTCCATGCTTTCATATGACATGAAAAAACAAAAATGTAAAATAAATCCAATGGCAGTCCCTCAGTCAAATATGGTCACAAGTGGTCTGAGTCAGAACATGTCTCTCCTCAAAAAGAGGCTGAATTATAGTACTAAAAGTATACTCATTATGCAGAATATCTGCATAATGAGTGTATGTATGTATGAGTGTGTATGAGTGTATGTATGAATGTATACAAATATTTTGAAAATTGCAGATCTACAAGATCACAATGCGTTGCATCATGCACATTGTGAGCTTGTAGATCTACTATTTTCAAATGGCCGAAATGTATACAGGGCTGAAGTGTTTAATGTAGGCCTATGTTCTAAAAAAAAATAATAATAATCAAAGTAACTAGTAACTAAAGTTTTCAAATAAATGTAGTGTAGTAAAAGCACAATATTTGCCTCTTTATAGTGGAGTAGAAGTCAAAGTATTGGAAATTGGAAATACTCAAGTAAAATACAAATACCTTAAAATTGTACTTACTGTACGTACAGTACTTAAGTAAATGTACGTAGTTAGTTGGTCATATCATGTGTTCCGTTGCAGCCATCAATACGCAGTCATCTGAGGCTGAGCTGTGCTCTGTCCTCTGTCGTGTGAGGACGCCCCATATTCTGTCCTGCGGTAGCGGGCATGTTGTTCATTGTGCTGTTTTCGTGTCCATTTTAGCAAACGACAATTATTAATGTGACGGCGGCGTTTACACGTGTCAGCATAAATCATTGACATTTGCACAGCCTCAGCTATATATAGCGTTGTGTGGGGTGTGTGTCGGTGCCGCCGTCATCATCGGCTGACAGCCTTTCCATCCATGTCAACGTTGGCCCAGTGGTGGAAAATGTACTCACATTTTGTTACTTATATTGATACTGCAATATAGAAATTGTCCGGAATTCAGTATGTACTTAAATTAAAGTACCCAAAGCAGAAAGTACTCTTTATGCATAAAAATCCTTTGAAAATAGTTAGATATGCTATTTTCAAATGGCCAAAATGTATACGGGGCTGAAGTGGTTAATGTATGTTTTGTAATAATAATCAGAATCTATAACTAAAGTAACTAAAGTTTTCAAATAATTGTTGTGGGGTAAAAGTATTATTTGGATCCGAGATGTAGTGGAGTAAAAGTATTGGAAATTGGAAATACTCAAGTAAAGTACTAATACCTCAAAATGTACAGTGCAGGACTTAGGCTGAGCTCACACCTTTCATGCAATTCTGGTGCTCGTTGGGTGTTGTGTCATGGCCGCCCAGCGGCCCAATGCATTTCCAATGGAGGTCACATGGTTTGACCCAACATTGTGTTGTGTGAGGGGGAGGGGCACACAACTGCGCCCCTCCCCCTCACACAACACAATGTTGGGTCAAACCATGTGACCTCCATTGGAAATACATTGGGCGGCCATGACACTACCCAACGAGCACCCAACGAGCACCAGAATTGCATGAAAGGTGTGAGCTCAGCCTTAGGGTGCACTCACACGGTTCATGCAATTCTCTGTGCTCGTTGGGTGTTGTGTCATGGCCGCCCAGCGGCCCAATGCATTTCCAATGGAGGTCACATGGTTTGACCCAACATTGTGTTGTGTGAGGGGGAGGGGCGCAGTCGTCCGCCCCTCCCCCTCACACAACACAATGTTGGGTCAAACCATGTGACCTCCATTGGAAATGCATTGGGCCGCTGGGCGGCCATGACACAACACCCAACGAGCACAGAGAATTGCATGAAAGGTGTGAGCTCAGCCTTAGGCCTCAATCAGACCTTTACTGCATTGCTGTATGCTTGTTGGATGAATGTTGTGTAGTGTCATGGCCGCCCCAATCCATTTCCAATGGAAGTCACATGGTTTGTAGTCCACATTTTGGACTACAAGCTGTTGTATGGCTTTCGGCTGTGTTTCGACTGCGCCCCTCCCCCTCATACAACACAAATGTTGTGTCAAACCATGTGACTCCCATTGGAAATGCATTGGGGCGGCCATGACACTACACAACATTCATCCAACAGGCATACAGCAATGCAGTAAAGGTCTGAGTGAGGCCTTAAGTAAATGCACTTAGTTACTTTCCACCACTGGGGTATATCCAAATGATCTCCCAGACGAGGCTGAGCCTCTCCTAGTAGAGGGGACAGCATGCAGGCAGCTAGAAGGCTGAGCCTCTCCTAGTAGAGGCCGAGGGGACAGCATGCAGGCAGCTAGAAGTGAACTCCCACTTACCTCTGTGGTGCCACTGGATAAACCCTATGTTTGTATTACACTCTGTCTTGTAGAGGAGAGGACAAAATCTGTCGGTAAATTATTACCACTAGTACTATTCTGTAGATTACTCGCCTCTTCTGTCCACCGTCTGTCTGGATGCGTACAGTGTAAATATATGTCTAGTTTGAACTATCACTGTCTGAGATCTGTTTCTTTGTTTTATCCCAGGATGTCTTATCTGGAAAAACTGTCACGGGCCGTACGGCACTCAACTGTTATCATATATTTTAGTAGAGATGCCATTTGTTCTTCAAGAAGTACTTCACCAGGATGTATTTTAGAAAGCAAACAAGAACTCAAAATAGCGATCGATCTCTTTTTTTCCCCCTTTTTACAAAAGTAGCTGCATGTTGTTGCTGTCAAGCAGAAACCTTGTACCTCCATCTCAACATTTGATGATTTTTCCCTACTATGCATGTGTCGCACAACAGATAAAATAGAGGCTATGTGCATGACCAGTGTTGGAAAGGTTACTCTAAAACAGTAATATTATTACTTATTACTAGTTATTTAAAAAAAAGTAATGCTTACTTACTACTCTCTGCAAAAAGTAACTAGTTACTTATTACTTTACATAGGCTTTTTCCTCGCAATTTTTCTAATTGCATCTTTTGTCCCCAAAGCTCTTACTTTGCATTTTCAACATTAGCAGTTTTTCCTCCCCCTTTTCTGCAGCCTACATTGTAAAATCCTCATTGTCTCGTGAAAATAGTAACTAGTTACTTTTTGGGAAAAAAGTAAACGTAATATTATTACTCAAAATGTGAAAGTAACTAGTTACTTTACTACTTACTTGAAATTAGTTATATATTATGTTATATTATGTTATGCGGGAATGCCTACTGAGTGGCATGTGGCAAAACTATGAATTCTTGTTTAATGTCCTGGGAAGTAATGGTTTTGGCAATTCAAGATTTCCGCCTGGCAGCAACAATTTACACAAGTAAGTATAGACTATCTACACTGTGTTGGAATATGAGCCTAACTCCAAACTCTATGATTTTCACTTATTTTCAGAGTACTGTATCTCTGATTGATTCAGACCTCCTCACTGTATTTCTCTCTCTCTCTCTCTCTCTCTCTCTCTCTCTCTCTCTCTCTCTCTCTCTCTCTCTTCCCCCATGCTCTTTATTAATAAATAAGGTACAACGTTTGGACCCTTGCGGGATACCTACCTCATGAGTTGTCCTGACTAACATAATGATTTGACATATGTGCCCTGTGCATTTTGTTTACCAGCAGGCAAACAGAAATGTATTCTTTATTCCTATATATGCTCCAATTCAATCATTAATCACAATTATGTGTGTGACAATTAATCGTCAACTTACAATTGTAATCGTGACTCTCTCTCTCTCTCTCTCTCTCTCTCTCTCTCTCTCTCTCTCTCTCTCTCTCTCTCTCTCCTACTCACAGTGGCTGCGTTGGTGGATGAAGCCAGCTAAAGCCTGTGGATCTGTGGATAGCCAAGCAGATTAGAGGGTAAGGACGCCTCAGAGCTCCCAGTCTTTTCTCTTTCCCTGAGGTGATGAATGTCACACTGGGTTTTAGCCACTGACAATGGCATACATTTGCAACGAGCCGGCCTGCCATCCATCTTGTTCATGTTGTAGATACAGTTGGGTGCCACCGATATTGTCCCTTATCATTTGACCCATTTAGGCCTGACCTCAAAATGTTTAAAAATCCTTCTAAATCCTCCAGTTTTCTGAAATAAATATTTTCACGATTTTTCAAAAATAGCAGACCTACAAGCTCGTAGCGCGCCACTCGGTGGCGCGCTATGAGCTTGTAGATCTGCTATTTTTCAATAGCTAAATTATAACAGAATGTTTAAAACACCAAAAGGGGTTTTGCGCAGATCACGCAAACCTCAGCAAAAAGAAAAGGACAATATCGATGGCCTCCAACTGTATACGGTGGCCATGCGCTATAGAGATATTCACATGTTGTAGATATACGGTGGCCATGCGCTATAGAGATATTCACATGTTGTAGATATACGGTGGCCATGTGCTATAGAGATATTCACATGTTGTAGATATACGGTGGCCATGCGCTATAGAGATATTCACATGTTGTAGATATACGGTGGCCATGCGCTATAGAGATATTCACATGTTGTAGATATACGGTGGCCATGCGCTATAGAGATATTCACATGTTGTAGATATACGGTGGCCATGCGCTATAGAGATATTCACATGTTGTAGATATACGGTGGCCATGCGCTATAGAGATATTCACATGTTGTAGATATACGGTGGCCATGCGCTATAGAGATATTCACATGTTGTAGATATACGGTGGCTATGCGCTATAGAGATATTCACATGTTGTAGATATACGGTGGCCATGCGCTATAGATATATTCACCGCAGCTGGTATACTTTAATCTTTTTTTTAATTCATTATGCCTGACACGGACCCCCGGAAAATGTAAACAAGCCTGCATGTATCCATTTGTCATTCGTCCTGGCTCATAATTAAGGATCCATCAGCGAGGATGGATGCCCAATCTGCGGCACTGGTGACGGGCAACGCTGAAGCGACGCCTGCTGAAATGGTCCGCCATTTCTCAGTGTCTGCCTATGTGTAAATGACAGAGTGCTGCCATTACCACCACAAGCTGGCTTCCCAATCACACAGTGGATCAATGAAAGGAGCACAGCCAGGGCTCCGGACCGTAGAGCAAAAACTGTAGAGAAACTGGCGGCCCGGGGGCCACATGCGACCCACTCCTTCCCTTAACACTATATGACTGTGGCCCGGGGGCCACATGCGACCCACTCCTTCACTTAACACTATATGACTGTGGCCCGGGGGCCACATGTGACCCACTCCTTCACTTAACACTATATGACTGTGGCCCGGGGGCCACATGCGACCCACTCCTTCACTTAACACTATATGACTGCGGCCCGGGGGCCACATGCGACCCACTCCTTCACTTAACACTTAACACTATATGACTGTGGCCCGGGGGCCACATGCGACCCACTCCTTCACTTAACACTATATGACTGTGGCCCGGGGGGCACATGCGACCCACTCCTTCACTTAACACTATATGACTGTGGCCCGGGGGCCACATGCGACCCACTCCTTCACTTAACACTATATGACTGTGGCCCGGGGGCCACATGCGACCCAATCCTTCACTTAACACTATATGACTGTGGCCCGGGGGCCACATGAGACCCACTCATTCACTTAACACTATATGACTGTGGCCCGGGGGCCACATGCGACCCACTCCTTCACTTAACACTATATGACTGTGGCCCGGGGGCCACATGAGACCCACTCCTTCACTTAACACTATATGACTGTGGCCCGGGGGCCACATGCGACCCACTCCTTCACTTAACACTATATGACTGTGGCCCGGGGGCCACATGCGACCCACTCCTTCACTTAACACTATATGACTGTGGCCCGGGGGCCACATGAGACCCACTCCTTCACTTAACACTATATGACTGTGGCCCGGGGGGCACATGTGACCCACTCCTTCACTTAACACTATATGACTGTGGCCCGGGGGCCACATGAGACCCACTCCTTCACTTAACACTATATGACTGTGGCCCGGGGGCCACATGCGACCCACTCCTTCACTTAACACTATATGACTGTGGCCCGGGGGCCACATGTGACCCACTCCTTCACTTAACACTATGACTGTGGCCCGGGGGCCACATGTGACCCACTCCTTCACTTAACCCATTTTGGACGGGAACCCCTTTTGGTGCTCGTAGCGCGCCACCGAGTGGCGCGCTACGAGCTTGTATGTCTGCTATTTTTGAAAAATCGTGAAAATATTTATTTCAGAAAACTGGAGGATTTAGAAGATTTTTTTTTTAATTTTGAGGTCAGGCCTAAATGGGTTAACACTATATGACTGCGGCCTGGTGGCCACACGTGGTAAATAGCTTGCGCGGGGCCGGGAGATTACTACTCAAGTGCTTCCGTTTGCGTTTTCCCCGCTCGGAGGAGGCTCGCAGACCTCCATTGTAAGAAAAGGCTAACGTTAGCATTTGCTCACGCTAGCTATCTTTCTCGAGAAACGTTTATATTTTGATTGCGATGCGATGAAGAATCTGAAATCACATCCGAACCTCGGATGACTGATCAGCACAACGGACAGCGGCGTAGTTTTTGAGTAAAGAGCCAGAGAAGATCCTAATATAACAGTAGTCTACGCATGCGTGACCATGCTCCGTGCGTGCAGGGAAAAGCAAGGCGTTGCCTAGCAACAGGCTCAGGGCAAAAAGTTGTTTTTTAGCGGTGCCGTTTCAGATCCATATAAAGCTATAATATATATATATATATATATATATATACGTCAATCGTGTTAATTTGGAACGCAGAACTACTTATATATTGTTGATTTCAGCTGTTACAATTCCAAAAGTGCAAACATGATATTAGTATTTTCAAATATATTATATTATTATATGATATTATAATACGGTATATTCAAAAATATATATACTTTTCAGGATTCCAATTCAAAAATAGCAAACGATTATTCAGGATTCCAATTAAAAAATAGCAGATCTACAACCTCAAAATGCATCAAGAGGTTTTTGTCCGACAGTATATGCCATGTGGCCCTCTGGAATGAGGGTGGAGTGGCCCTCTGGAAGGAGGGTGGAGTGGCCCTCTGGAATGAGGGTGGAGTGGCCCTCTGGAATGAGGGTGGAGTGGCCCTCTGGAATGAGGGTGGAGTGGCCCTCTGGAATGAGGGTGGAGTGGCCCTCTGGAATGAGGGTGGAGTGGCCCTCTCCATCATTAAAGTTGCCCACCTCTGCTGTATAGAGCACAGAATAAAGGTGTCACGCCCACGCATTAGTCTTCTCCTTCAAAGGCTCTCAGACAACAGACAGGCCATGTGATGTAATGTCTACATTACTAGTGACTGCACCAGGGCTCGACCCGGCCGCAATGATGCTGTTGTTTACGGCGTGTGATGTCCGCAATTACCATTTCGGCGACGAAAACGACAGGGATTCGAAGAGATGTACGGTAGTTTTCCCTCTGAATAGCCTGTCGTGCTGCCGGAGCCCGGGTTCATTTTAAACCCGCCATCTTCTTTCGGAGACGAAATCTAAGAAGAAGTGTCCTTGTGTGCCTTTCCCATTAGCTGAGAGGAAGAGGGAGGGGTTCACGGGGGGAGCCGTTAGATACTCTTCACGTCCAAGAACAGATTCCAATTATAGATCAATGCAATGCCTCTCTCAATCTACCCTCCCTCAGATCACACTGTGGAATGCTTGCATTTTCTCCCCGAGCAAAAACAACAACAGAGCGCATCACGCATTCCGTGCGGCTACGACTGGGGATAGTGGCGTTTGGAGAAAGCGAGGCGGAAGGACTATTTGAAATGGTGTCAATGTGTTCTAGCTACTGTAGCTGCGAGATAGGTTCACACACGCGCGCACACACACACACACACACACACACACACACACACACACACACACACACACACACACACACACACACACACACACACACACACACACACAGACTTCTCTGACAGGATAAGGAAGGAGAGGCGGCTGATCGAAATGCCCAGCTTCAAGTGAACACATTTATTCACTTGAAGCCGGGCATCTTGGTTGGTTGATGTGGTGATTTAAATTTCTTTAAATATACTTTTGGGAGGATTTTTTTGGCTGATTAATACATTTCAAAAATAGTTCAAATGCTAACTTTAGCAAGTTTAGTTCTCAAAAAGACTTGACTGGACAAATATTCAAGTGGCTTACTGTAAGTTATAAAAAAGAATGCAATGTCTGTCCTGATGAAGGTCTAATGAACGAAATGTCGAAATAAAGAGCAACATTTTTTGCACTTTTTTTTTGCAAAACATTGCAAGTTCCTGACGGAGTATCTCGGTATTCCTTGTCATTCAGAGATCCCCTATTGACATTTTTCAATGTGAAATCTCATTTTGTGTAATTAAACACTCATACAGCATACAAACAGTATAAGCAAGTGAAAACTGTTGAGCATGATGACGTTGTCTTTTTGATATTGACGTGGTATTTGTACAGTTTACAAGATCGGACAAAATATTGTACAGTGTACTGTACACACCACTCTGCATGAATGAATGATGTGTTCAAACGGGCTGCAGGGTCAGAGGAAGAACCACTCACTACTTATGATATGACAGGCTTTCCTCACATCCGTTTTACAATATCCATATTGTAGGCAATTTCCTATTCCAGGAATTAATCTCTGCCCGGAGATGCATGCATTCGGCCAGCCGTGTGTGTGTGTGTGTGTGTGTGTGTGTGTGTGTGTGTGTGTGTGTGTGTGTGTGTGTGTGTGTGTGTGTGTGTGTGTGTGTGTGTGTGTGTGTGTGTGTGTGTGTGTGTGTGTGTGTGTGTGTGTGTGTGTGTGTGTGTGTGTGTGTGACTGTGTGTGTTTGCGCACGTGCACGTTTGTGTGATCTTTGTCGCTACGCTATTAGACTGATCAGCTTCATATTTCTTTTTGTGTGCTGCCAACAGGCTAAGGACATCAATCCCGGAATATTTTCTAAATCGGTTCATGTCTACCATGTCATTTTTGTGAATTGATCATCTCAGAACAGTCATCCCTCCAAGCTATGGGATACATGTCCCACAACTAGCCATTTGACTGCCTGTTCATCTGGTTTATGGGGTCTATCCTTCTAACTAGCCAATGCTGTAATGCTGGTGTAATATAGGCTATATGCACACAGAATAACTTCTGGGCCCCTTCCCTACTTGATACTAATTTAGGCTCCGTTCCATTTAGTGTACAGTGCGGTTCTGAAACATTTTAATTTAAAGGATCTGCATACTGTAACTGAGTGTACAAGTGGAACCAAATGTTCCAGTTGTACACTCTCAGAGTTACACACCAGTATGGGGCCATTTACAACCCACTCAAGGACACTGGTGTAGCGGGGTGTTTCCACAGTGAGCACCCGCCACCCTGACTCTGACTAGCAGATCCTTCATTAGTATAATGGGTAACACCTGTGAAGGAAGTAGGGAAGGGCATAGACATATAAAGGTAGACGCCCCTTTCGGCTCTGTAGTGTATGTGCTCAAGGAAGGGCAAACAATTCCCAAGATGAATTCCTTGCGAAGCACTGCAGAAGCATGAGTGTGCGTCACAGAGCGCATCTTCGGGTCTGATAAGTCCCAGAAAAGATGCACTGTGATTGACCAGTAGTCACTTGAGTGGCAGCGTGACATAGCGTGCCTTCCACTCTTCCGGCGTACTTCCAAGGAAGCTTTGAGAAGGAAAGGCAATGGTCATTTGACTGGGCTGCGCCATGACACTTTCATGGACACTTTCATGGGAGCCAAACTCACACCGGAAGTTCAATGGCAGTGAATGCAGCCGGCTGGACCAGCTCATAACAAACATTATTTCTGAACAGAGAAAAAAGAGGAACTAACCAGGTGCTCAATGGAGGTAGCAGGATGTGATAATGATAAAAAGGTGCTCACACGGATCAAAAAACGGGATCAGTACATAGATAAAAAGAGAAGGATCCGGGCACACAAAGTTAAAAAATGAGGAACGCCTTTATTAAATTAAAAGGCAACTGCCAACAGGTCTTCATCAGGGCAAGACCTGATGAAGACCTGTTAGGTCGAAACATGTTGGCAGTTGCCTATTATTTCTGAACAATTGAGACCTTGTCATATAATCGGTTCAGGAATATAAACGAAGACATATAACAGGTTGTTTTCTAATCATTTGCTTTTCGATGTGCACAGTATATAATTTTATCTGAGGATCTAAACAGCAGCAGGTATCATTTCTGTTTCGGAAGTATCGCGATATTTGGCTGCCAGACAGGAAACGGTGGGAAGTCTTGCCATACTTGGTACGTTCAGAAAGGTACTTTGTGCTCTTTAGATACCATACCTCTATGAAAATTACACAGTGTACACATAGAAAAGCAACACAGCAGACAATAATGCGTTATATGTCTTCTGTTGTTTTCCAGAAGCGATTACTTTACAAAAGGTCTCAGTCATTCAGAAATAGTGTTTGTTCATGAGCTGATCACTGAGCTCTCATCGACTCCAATGCATTCTGCCGAACTTCCAGGTGTAGTTTTGCTCTCATGAAGGCATCCATGAAAGTGTCATGGCGCATCCCAGTCACGTGACCATGTCCTTTCCTTCTCAAAGCTTCCTTGCGTACTTCCTCCCACAGTGTAAATTATTCCGCCCTCCCGTCGACACACATGGCTCATATCTATGGGAAGGGGCCCAAGTTCTTTCCAAAATGGCTGCTGTGCATATAAACTATTCCAGGGCTATTCAACTAAATTGTTCAGGGGGCCACATTGTCAGTAACCCTGTGCCCGTAAGCCACTGGCCTACTTAGAAACAATGCAAGTTGGGAACCTAGTATGCAATACCCGTTGTCTGTTTTAACCGTCTGTGTCCCTTTTGTGCCCATAAATGGAGATTGTGCTGTGAAAAGTGCACTGGTTAAGTAATCAAGTGGCAGGTGTGGGTTGCCATGGCAATCAATTGGCTGAGGCCGTGATATTCTACAGGTGACTTAGGCTCATTAGGTCCACTGGCAGAGCCTGACCAGAGCCTTTTGTGGTGGTTCTGGACAACCGTTTTTCCGACCGACTCGACACCGGGCAGGCAGGCACTGCACTGCACTGCACTGCACTGCACTGCGTGTGGTGGTGTGGAACGCGTGTGTGTTTAAGTCGGTGGGGCGAAGGGTTCTCGATAGGGTTGTCCCGATCGGATCGGGTGATTTTTTATTGTCTAATGTAAATCTCAAAGAAAGATGTATAAGCAATGAGATTTTGTAAAGACTGTTGTGTTTATGCTAGTTGTTTTCCTTCTGGTCCCAGTCAGAGATCATCAAACATCACACTCAGAGGCGTGAAAGACACCTATGATGAATACAAAGGAAATGCAACCCCTGCTATGCATGATGGCATAGGTGTCTGTAGTACTCTCTCTGAATGAGAGAGATACTCTTTAAGAGTTTTAACTTGACCTCAGTTCTATAAGCTGTAGAACTGTATTCACTCCAATACATCATTATTTTGAGCATGATTCCATGCTTTCATAGAAAGAAAGAAAAAACACAATGATCATTCTAATAAAAGTATAGTCACATTTTGCCTTTCAATGATTGAAAGGCAACACAACAGACTACACTAGAGTGACATACATTAGGATATTTGCTATTGTGATATGGCATAAGTGTAAAGATGTAAAGATCGGATTGGGAAAGATTGGTATCGGTATGTCTCAAAATCAAATGATCGGAATCGGATCGGGAGCAAAAACGTGATTGGATCCCTAGTTATTGAGTTATGTGGATTACAGACGTACACACATACACACGGAGACGTGGTGCATTTATAGTTGGATTGTAGCAAATAATAATTATATATATATTTTTTTTCTGTATATATTCATTAAAACTTTTCTCCAAACAAAGATTATTAATTATCAAATGTATTGCTTGGAAAGAACAGGGAAGCTATTTCTCATTATAGTTATCATTAAATGATAAATGATACTAGAACAAATTTTGTTCTCAATTTGGGGCATGGTCGGGGACCCCCAGGGGTCCTTCAGAAGGTGAATCAATAAACCAGTGGAGCTGAGTTTTTCATACCAGTGTTGCGGACTCTATTTCTATTTTCCTCTTGTACTGCCTTTTGTCCAGCACCTGGGCTAGAGTGGAGGTGCATGCTCTATTACCTTGTTAGTTTCATTCAGAAGGTCCCCAGCAAATCTATTTAGTTTGGAACCAAATTGAGGCCTTACGTGTCTGTAAATCTGAAAGTGTACTAATGGAACCAAATCAATTTGGTTCCATTCTTACGTTCTCAGATTTCAATTAGCACTGAGGATTTTACAGTGTAGAAGGTTCCCGGAGATAAAAGAAAAGGGCATCATAGTGGTCTGTGGCCTAAAGCATATCAAACTGAGGCTCCTTGAAATCAAAAAGTTTGAGAATCACGGCTGTATAATGATCTCGAAGGATTTGAATGAATGCCAACACCTGTCAGCCAGCAATTATCATCAACGGCAGGTTGCGTGATCAGAAATGAAGATGGCGAGATGACGATAAAGATCACATCCTCACATGTAAGTCACTCTGGATAAGACGAGTGATTTATTATGAATGCCTACATTGTACATTGTAGATCAGCTCTACTGCTGTGCCCTTGGAAGGCTCTACTCTGGCGCCATCAGTTCTGCACCACTGCAGCACCTCTGCAATGACTAATCTCTCTTTTTTATTGGCAAAGGCATAGTGGCTACAAATACGTATTGACAAGGCAAAGGCAACAAATGGAAAGTATACGACAATAGAAGGCTACATGTTGCACACATTGCTGGAAATATTGCAGGCTATAGAGATGTATTAGTGTAAATCAATTGGGGGGAGGGTGGCTGCAGAAAAGCGAAAGAAAAGTGCCTCTCGGTCACAAAACGAGGCAGGAAATGGCTACCATAAAACGGAGAAAATGACAGACGCTTTCTCTTGCTGCCGGGCGATCACATTTGCTTCCTGTCCCTGTCGCCCCCCCGGTCGGTCACTTCACCGCTGGGAAGGAAAGACAAACATAAACACGGGTTGTAAAAGAAAAACTAAAGTTTTCTCAATGCCTTTTCTATCCACAGACAGAAGCACCCTGCAGAGGCACTGATAGCAGGATGGATCACAAACAACCTCACGGCCGTCCAGAGTGGAGAAGGAGAACCACCCGCTAAATCACCCAAGCCCTTCCAGGTACTCGCATCAATAAAACACACTCGGAATATGGAAAATGACCGCTCTCGATTCCACAATGGGTCTATTCAGAATTCCACTTACCTGGCGTCGGGTCAAATTATGTTCCCTTGATGCTTTCTCTGCGGCTTTTGTGTTCTCTTCCACAACAGTCCTTTTCAATATCAATTATAAGTTTATTATGGAAGCTGCCTCAAAGGTCCTCATGACCATGTGTGTATGCAACATCTGCACGCAACCGGATGACCAACACAACCCTGGAATCATTATTGGAGATCAGCTTTTTACTTCACTATATGTGTGCGGTGGATGCATTTTTATTAAGCTCTGTCTGGTCCTATAAATGGAATGAGGGGATCTGCATCCTCTTCTCCGTCCTGTGGTTCCATCCTCTGAGTCTGAATGTTTCATGTTTAAGCTGTGCATCACAGAGAGCCTGCATGTGAGGTTGTTTGAACCGTGCATTACTGAGGCAGCGTGCTTTCATTGTTTGAGGAATTGCAGACAGTGGTGGTCGTGGAAAGTAACTAAGTAGTGCATTTACTTAAGTACTGTACAATTTTGAGGTATTTGTACTTTTCTTGGGTATTTCCAATATCTTCGAGACTCCACTACATCTCGGATCCAAATATTGTACTTAGCCTACTCCACTACATTTATTTGAAAACTTGAGTTACTAGTTACTTTGTAGATTTGGATTAGTATTACAAAACATACATTAACCACTTCAGCCCTATATTTATATATTATATATTTCGGCCATTTTGAAAATAGCCGATTTTACAAACTCACAATGCTCAGTGATTGTTTGAGGCATTGCAGAGCATTGCATGTCATTATTGTTTCAGCTGCGCATTGCCGAGCAGCGAGCACCATATTTCGTTATTGTCTAAGAAGCTGTGCATTGCCGTTCAGCGTAATGTCTTTATTGTTTGATCTGTGCATTGCCGTTCAGCGTAATGTCTTTATTGTTTGATATGTGCATTGCCGTTCAGCGCATGTCTTTATCGTTTGATCTGTGCATTGCCGTTCAGCGCATATCTTTATCGTTTGATCTGTGCATTGCTGTTCAGCGCATGTCTTTATCGTTTGATCTGTGCATTGCCGTTCAGCGGAATGTCTTTATCGTTTGATCTGTGCATTGCCGTTCAGCGCACGTAATTATCGTTTGATCTGTGCATTGCCGTTCAGCGCATGACGTTATTGTTTGGAGTCAGCTGGCTCACGTGGATCTCTCCGTTGCTGGTACGCTGCACTTGGAGTCCAAGACGCTGATGTGTGTCAATTGAAGTGCATTATTTGCCGCCCCAGCCTCTCATCTCTAATTATAAAATGCCAAACTTCATCCTGTCTTGTTCCTCTCTCTCTCAGTGGGCTGACAGGCCGAATGTTCATGCTTCATAGCCCTTTCTCCTCACAAGCTATTTCCGTCCCGGCCTAACCTAATATTGACTGGAATGGGAAACTCAAAGCTGCTGTAAACATTCAAACGTCTGACAAGACCACTTCCAATTTCACAGATGGGAGTTTATTGGGCCTGGGAGTTATTATGGCAAAACAAAACCGCAATCTGGGGTCTCCACGAGAGAGACTAAGGAAGAAAAGAAAAAAAGAAAAGAAAAGAAAAGAAAAGAAAAGAAAAGAAAAGAAAAGAAAAGAAAAGAAAAGAAAAGAAAAGAAAAGAAAAGAAAAGAAAAGAAAAGAAAATGCCAATATTGTTTTGCTCTGTGTGCAAGCCCCTGTCAATCTCATAGAGCTTTCAAGGGTGGACCTGATTTGACTTGCGTTCTTTTGCGTTCATTTTTCAGGTTAACTGCATTGCCTCATGACTCTGAGTCAATTGGCAGGCCTGTTGGACAAAACGCTGGTAATAATTGACATTTTAGTTACCTCTGTTTACCTTAAAGCTGCTTATCTCAGTCAAGGTCAGCCCTGTTGCCTCACTCCGGTTCTGAGTGATTCTACCCTTCCTGCACTAACAAGCCAATCCGAGGGTCAGAATACCATGTCAATGTGTCTCTCAGTTTAATTCTATTAAGCATAGGTTCAAGCTCTGAATTAAAATGCAAATTGCCTCAGTAATAAAGGCAAGGGAGAGTACAGGCTAGAGAGATAAGGTACACCCTCCCCTTTTATTACTGCCGCTTGCGGCTTATGAAGTGCAAACCTTCTTTAATGTAAAACTTAATTTAATTCTGAAGAACAAAGTGTCTGAAAACACATTGTTCACAACACACTGTCTGACTTTTGTCATGTTTGAAGCGAGTGCTTCAAAGCATTTTTTTTTAAACATTTTTTTAATTGTCTTTTACCAATTTCTGGTTGGAGATTGTTTCTGAATTATGTGGACAGTTTCTGTGTATTGTAAGCTTTGTTGTGAATAAGTTTTGTCTCATGAATTCAGTCCGGCTTTTCAAAGTGCTGCATGGCTTAACTTGAGTTTGCTTGCGTCATACCTTATGCTGCCTCGTTATCGTTTGCACATCATTATCATGCACTTTAAGGACTTACAGTTGGGTGCCACCGATATTGTCCCTTATCATTTGACCCATTTAGGCCTGACCTCAAAATTTTAAATAATCCTTCTAAATCCTCCAGTTTTCTGAAATAAATATGTTCACGATTTTTCAAAAATAGCAGACCTACAAAGCTCGTAGCGCGCCACTCGGTGGCGCGCTACGAGCTTGTAGATCTGCTATTTTTCAATAGCTAAATTATAACAGGTTTAAAACACCAAAAGGGGTTCCCGCCCAAAATGGGTTAACTGTCCTTTTGCGCAGATCACGCAAACCTCAGCAAAAAGAAAAGGACAATATCGATGGCCTCCAACTGTAAGCAGCTAGTGATTATAAGTTATGGATCCTATGTTTTTACATAGGATCCATAACATTAAAGTGTTGCATGATCGCAACATGTCGCGTGTATGGGTGCTGAGGGTACTGCACCGCCCAGCAAAAGTTAGTTAATAATGAAAAGACTTAAATTAAATTGTGTAATTGTTGTTAATTTCTTGATTTTATAACTTGTTTAGTGAGAAAAGGAACCTCAATGAGTTGAATCAGAATGAACAGTATGCAATATGCATGTACCTGGGCAGTTTGTCTGCTCTAGAATCACCTGAAAAGACTACAAAAGCTACTCAGCTGACTTCAATTAGCTCCTATAAAAGGCTGCATTCCTAATATGTTTGGTCTGAATGATTAATAATCTATTTCTGTCATATGGCTCTGCAGCGGTGTGCCAGGCAGGCCCAGGCTTCTGTCATATGTTATGGTGGCTCTGCAGCGGTGTGCCAGGCAGGCCCAGGCTAATTGTTTAAAGTGGCTTGGCTGTCATTGTCAGTGTCAGTGTGTATAGCTTTTGTCTCAGCCCATTGAAATCTGTCGTGACGTTTCCTCATTGATTTCCCCCTGCAACTCAACTCAATACGCCGTCATTATCATCAGTATAGGGACTAGAAGCTATAGTGGAAAGCGACGGCCTTTTCTTCCTGGAACATTAGCATATTAAAATAATATCTTATCCACTGCTTATATATACTCTTGACGCACTGAGCAAGTATAGCGGTACAATAGGTAACCCTAGAATGGGTGGATTTCACCAGAATGTGATTATGTTTTATGTGTACTTTTCAGGGAACAGACATACATTGTATCCACACATAACGATCAAACCCTAGCTGTTCTACAAGGTTTGGCATTTCGCCGCCATGCTCAGGACGCAACAATTGTGCCACGTGAAACACAGTTGTCAGGTTTCATGCTTGATGTTTCCTCCACGTCGTGGGTTACTGTAGGCCTATAAAAGAAGGGCGTTATTCTGGCATCTCGCATGGCCTTTTTCTTTCTTTCCGTGGGCTATATAACATGTTTATAAAACAAAGTCGGCGGGAAGCCGTGTAAAGAAACATGCTCTACCCGATGGGAATACATGCTATGATTAATACAGGCCGTGTGCAGTCACTCACTATGTAAGCAGCGTCTGGCCATGATGAAATACAGCCCTTGGCACATGAAACAATATCCATCTCATTTCTGGGGAGGTGTTGATGCCATCTCCCGCTCCATTGTCATTCTCAACGGTGGAGAATCACCTGTCACTGTGATTAAGTAAGCTTTGGATCATCCCGGGTGTTATTAAATTAAATTTCCATTTTTTCCCATATACACTCAATCAGGCGATGAAGGAGGGATGAGCAAAGCTGGGCTGCTTTTTTGTTTTAACCCTTCTGTTGAGTGCTGTTGAGACATTTATTGAACATCACTTCAAATTCACAGTCCTTGTTGATCATAATTAGCTACTCATTAGAGTTTTTTTATATAATATATATATATGTGTGTGTGTGTGTGTGTGTGTGTGTGTGTGTGTGTGTGTGTGTGTGTGTGTGTGTGTGTGTGTGTGTGTGTGTGTGTGTGTGTGTGTGTGTGTGTGTGTGTGTGTGTGTGTGGGGCACAATGCTGATGCTTGTGGAAAAAGAGAGATATCGTGGGACAAAGAGAAAGACTGTGTGTTTGGGGCCTGTACTTATACCTTATCTATATCCAGATTGGAACCAGACACATTTTTTGAAAATCCGATTTGAAGGCCATTCCGAGGTGGTTTGAAATGTGATTTCTAATGATGTGTCTCAGTCTGGACAGTGTGACACTGAGACCTAATCGACACCTCATGTGACAGAGTGTAAATGAAGCATTACTCACGCCTGTGTTGTTACATCATTACCACAGTAACCACTGCAGACAGATTGACGACGTGTGAATAAATACACAAATCCAATCTGATCACTTTGCAAATAAAATGTGTGGACAGTCGGTCCTAAATGGCCAGATTTGAAACAAATCGGATCTGCCTGCATGGCAACATGAACGAAGCCATTTCATGACTGGTAAATGTACACACACATTTCTTAGAGAGAGAGAGAGAGAGAGAGAGGGGGGGGGGGGGGAGAGAGAGGGGGGGGACTGGGAGAGAGGAGAGGGGGGGGGACTGGGAGAGAGAGAGCGAGGGAGGGGAAGGGAGAGAGGAAAGAGGGAGAGAGAGGGGGGGCGGGTCAGCAAGAGAGG